>NC_133110.1:31104082-31304082 GCF_022965805.1 Primulina eburnea
AATTCTTGAGTTACTTTTGGAATACTTTATGGGCTAAACTTGGCACAAAATTGTTGTTTTCTACTACTTGTCATCCTCAAACGGATGGACAAACTGAAGTTGTCAATAGAACTTTGGGAACACTTTTGCGTGCTATTCTTAAAAAGAACTTGGATTGACATTTCTATGGACTTTATTTTGGGGTTGCATAGGACTAAGAAGGGGAGGGATTCTATTTTTGTTGTTGTGGATAGATTCTCTAAGATGGCACATTTTATAGCTTGTCATAAAACCCATGATGCTTCAAACATTGCGGATTTGTTCTTTAGAGAAGTCGTTAGGTTGCATGGCATGCCTAGGACTATTGTTTCTGGTCGCGATGTTAAATTCTTGAGTTACTTTTGGAATACTTTATGGGCTAAACTTGGCACAAAATTGTTGTTTTCTACTACTTGTCATGCTCAAACGGATGGACAAACTGAAGTTGTACAATAGAACTTTGGGAACACTTTGCGTGCTATTCTTAAAAAGAACTTGGATTGACATTTCTATGGACTTTATTTTGGGGTTGCATAGGACTAAGAAGGGGAGGGATTCTATTTTTGTTGTTGTGGATAGATTCTCTAAGATGGCACATTTTATAGCTTGTCATAAAACCCATGATGCTTCAAACATTGCGGATTTGTTCTTTAGAGAAGTCGTTAGGTTGCATGGCATGCCTAGGACTATTGTTTCTGGTCGCGACTGTTAAATTCTTGAGTTACTTTTGGAATACTTTATGGGCTAAACTTGGCACAAAATTGTTGTTTTCTACTACTTGTCATCCTCAAACGGATGGACAAACTGAAGTTGTACAATAGAACTTTGGGAACACCTTTGCGTGCTATTCTTAAAAAGAACTTGGATTGACATTTCTATGGACTTTATTTTGGGGTTGCATAGGACTAAGAAGGGGAGGGATTCTATTTTTGTTGTTGTGGATAGATTCTCTAAGATGGCACATTTTATAGCTTGTCATAAAACCCATGATGCTTCAAACATTGCGGATTTGTTCTTTAGAGAAGTCGTTAGGTTGCATGGCATGCCTAGGACTATTGTTTCTGGTCGCGATGTTAAATTCTTGAGTTACTTTTGGAATACTTTATGGGCTAAACTTGGCACAAAATTGTTGTTTTCTACTACTTGTCATCCTCAAACGGATGGACAAACTGAAGTTGTCAATAGAACTTTGGGAACACTTTTGCGTGCTATTCTTAAAAAGAACTTGGATTGACATTTCTATGGACTTTATTTTGGGGTTGCCTAGGACTAAGAAGGGGAGGGATTCTATTTTTGTTGTTGTGGATAGATTCTCTAAGATGGCACATTTTATAGCTTGTCATAAAACCCATGATGCTTCAAACATTGCGGATTTGTTCTTTAGAGAAGTCGTTAGGTTGCATGGCATGCCTAGGACTATTGTTTCTGGTCGCGATGTTAAATTCTTGAGTTACTTTTGGAATACTTTATGGGCTAAACTTGGCACAAAATTGTTGTTTTCTACTACTTGTCATGCTCAAACGGATGGACAAACTGAAGTTGTCAATAGAACTTTGGGAACACCTTTGCGTGCTATTCTTAAAAAGAACTTGGATTGACATTTCTATGGACTTTATTTTGGGGTTGCATAGGACTAAGAAGGGGAGGGATTCTATTTTTGTTGTTGTGGATAGATTCTCTAAGATGGCACATTTTATAGCTTGTCATAAAACCCATGATGCTTCAAACATTGCGGATTTGTTCTTTAGAGAAGTCGTTAGGTTGCATGGCATGCCTAGGACTATTGTTTCTGGTCGCGACGTTAAATTCTTGAGTTACTTTTGGAATACTTTATGGGCTAAACTTGGCACAAAATTGTTGTTTTCTACTACTTGTCATCCTCAAACGGATGGACAAACTGAAGTTGTCAATAGAACTTTGGGAACACCTTTGCGTGCTATTCTTAAAAAGAACTTGGATTGACATTTCTATGGACTTTATTTTGGGGTTGCATAGGACTAAGAAGGGGAGGGATTCTATTTTTGTTGTTGTGGATAGATTCTCTAAGATGGCACATTTTATAGCTTGTCATAAAACCCATGATGCTTCAAACATTGCGGATTTGTTCTTTAGAGAAGTCGTTAGGTTGCATGGCATGCCTAGGACTATTGTTTCTGGTCGCGATGTTAAATTATTGAGTTACTTTTGGAATACTTTATGGGCTAAACTTGGCACAAAATTGTTGTTTTCTACTACTTGTCATCCTCAAACGGATGGACAAACTGAAGTTGTACAATAGAACTTTGGGAACACCTTTGCGTGCTATTCTTAAAAAGAACTTGGATTGACATTTCTATGGACTTTATTTTGGGGTTGCATAGGACTAAGAAGGGGAGGGATTCTATTTTTGTTGTTGTGGATAGATTCTCTAAGATGGCACATTTTATAGCTTGTCATAAAACCCATGATGCTTCAAACATTGCGGATTTGTTCTTTAGAGAAGTCGTTAGGTTGCATGGCATGCCTAGGACTATTGTTTCTGGTCGCGATGTTAAATTCTTGAGTTACTTTTGGAATACTTTATGGGCTAAACTTGGCACAAAATTGTTGTTTTCTACTACTTGTCATGCTCAAACGGATGGACAAACTGAAGTTGTCAATAGAACTTTGGGAACACTTTGCGTGCTATTCTTAAAAAGAACTTGGATTGACATTTCTATGGACTTTATTTTGGGGTTGCATAGGACTAAGAAGGGGAGGGATTCTATTTTTGTTGTTGTGGATAGATTCTCTAAGATGGCACATTTTATAGCTTGTCATAAAACCCATGATGCTTCAAACATTGCGGATTTGTTCTTTAGAGAAGTCGTTAGGTTGCATGGCATGCCTAGGACTATTGTTTTCTGGTCGCGACGTTAAATTATTGAGTTACTTTTGGAATACTTTATGGGCTAAACTTGGCACAAAATTGTTGTTTTCTACTACTTGTCATCCTCAAACGGATGGACAAACTGAAGTTGACAATAGAACTTTGGGAACACCTTTGCGTGCTATTCTTAAAAAGAACTTGGATTGACATTTCTACGGACTTTATTTTGGGGTTGCATAGGACTAAGAAGGGGAGGGATTCTATTTTTGTTGTTGTGGATAGATTCTCTAAGATGGCACATTTTATAGCTTGTCATAAAACCCATGATGCTTCAAACATTGCGGATTTGTTCTTTAGAGAAGTCGTTAGGTTGCATGGCATGCCTAGGACTATTGTTTCTGGTCGCGATGTTAAATTCTTGAGTTACTTTTGGAATACTTTATGGGCTAAACTTGGCACAAAATTGTTGTTTTCTACTACTTGTCATGCTCAAACGGATGGACAAACTGAAGTTGTCAATAGAACTTTGGGAACACTTTGCGTGCTATTCTTAAAAAGAACTTGGATTGACATTTCTATGGACTTTATTTTGGGGTTGCCTAGGACTAAGAAGGGGAGGGATTCTATTTTTGTTGTTGTGGATAGATTCTCTAAGATGGCACATTTTATAGCTTGTCATAAAACCCATGATGCTTCAAACATTGCGGATTTGTTCTTTAGAGAAGTCGTTAGGTTGCATGGCATGCCTAGGACTATTGTTTCTGGTCGCGATGTTAAATTCTTGAGTTACTTTTGGAATACTTTATGGGCTAAACTTGGCACAAAATTGTTGTTTTCTACTACTTGTCATCCTCAAACGGATGGACAAACTGAAGTTGTACAATAGAACTTTGGGAACACCTTTGCGTGCTATTCTTAAAAAGAACTTGGATTGACATTTCTATGGACTTTATTTTGGGGTTGCATAGGACTAAGAAGGGGAGGGATTCTATTTTTGTTGTTGTGGATAGATTCTCTAAGATGGCACATTTTATAGCTTGTCATAAAACCCATGATGCTTCAAACATTGCGGATTTGTTCTTTAGAGAAGTCGTTAGGTTGCATGGCATGCCTAGGACTATTGTTTCTGGTCGCGATGTTAAATTCTTGAGTTACTTTTGGAATACTTTATGGGCTAAACTTGGCACAAAATTGTTGTTTTCTACTACTTGTCATGCTCAAACGGATGGACAAACTGAAGTTGTCAATAGAACTTTGGGAACACCTTTGCGTGCTATTCTTAAAAAGAACTTGGATTGACATTTCTATGGACTTTATTTTGGGGTTGCATAGGACTAAGAAGGGGAGGGATTCTATTTTTGTTGTTGTGGATAGATTCTCTAAGATGGCACATTTTATAGCTTGTCATAAAACCCATGATGCTTCAAACATTGCGGATTTGTTCTTTAGAGAAGTCGTTAGGTTGCATGGCATGCCTAGGACTATTGTTTCTGGTCGCGATGTTAAATTATTGAGTTACTTTTGGAATACTTTATGGGCTAAACTTGGCACAAAATTGTTGTTTTCTACTACTTGTCATCCTCAAACGGATGGACAAACTGAAGTTGTACAATAGAACTTTGGGAACACCTTTGCGTGCTATTCTTAAAAAGAACTTGGATTGACATTTCTATGGACTTTATTTTGGGGTTGCATAGGACTAAGAAGGGGAGGGATTCTATTTTTGTTGTTGTGGATAGATTCTCTAAGATGGCACATTTTATAGCTTGTCATAAAACCCATGATGCTTCAAACATTGCGGATTTGTTCTTTAGAGAAGTCGTTAGGTTGCATGGCATGCCTAGGACTATTGTTTCTGGTCGCGACTGTTAAATTCTTGAGTTACTTTTGGAATACTTTATGGGCTAAACTTGGCACAAAATTGTTGTTTTCTACTACTTGTCATCCTCAAACGGATGGACAAACTGAAGTTGACAATAGAACTTTGGGAACACCTTTGCGTGCTATTCTTAAAAAGAACTTGGATTGACATTTCTATGGACTTTATTTTGGGGTTGCATAGGACTAAGAAGGGGAGGGATTCTATTTTTGTTGTTGTGGATAGATTCTCTAAGATGGCACATTTTATAGCTTGTCATAAAACCCATGATGCTTCAAACATTGCGGATTTGTTCTTTAGAGAAGTCGTTAGGTTGCATGGCATGCCTAGGACTATTGTTTCTGGTCGCGATGTTAAATTCTTGAGTTACTTTTGGAATACTTTATGGGCTAAACTTGGCACAAAATTGTTGTTTTCTACTACTTGTCATGCCTCAAACGGATGGACAAACTGAAGTTGTCAATAGAACTTTGGGAACACCTTTGCGTGCTATTCTTAAAAAGAACTTGGATTGACATTTCTATGGACTTTATTTTGGGGTTGCATAGGACTAAGAAGGGGAGGGATTCTATTTTTGTTGTTGTGGATAGATTCTCTAAGATGGCACATTTTATAGCTTGTCATAAAACCCATGATGCTTCAAACATTGCGGATTTGTTCTTTAGAGAAGTCGTTAGGTTGCATGGCATGCCTAGGACTATTGTTTCTGGTCGCGATGTTAAATTCTTGAGTTACTTTTGGAATACTTTATGGGCTAAACTTGGCACAAAATTGTTGTTTTCTACTACTTGTCATGCCTCAAACGGATGGACAAACTGAAGTTGTCAATAGAACTTTGGGAACACCTTTGCGTGCTATTCTTAAAAAGAACTTGGATTGACATTTCTATGGACTTTATTTTGGGGTTGCATAGGACTAAGAAGGGGAGGGATTCTATTTTTGTTGTTGTGGATAGATTCTCTAAGATGGCACATTTTATAGCTTGTCATAAAACCCATGATGCTTCAAACATTGCGGATTTGTTCTTTAGAGAAGTCGTTAGGTTGCATGGCATGCCTAGGACTATTGTTTCTGGTCGCGATGTTAAATTCTTGAGTTACTTTTGGAATACTTTATGGGCTAAACTTGGCACAAAATTGTTGTTTTCTACTACTTGTCATCCTCAAACGGATGGACAAACTGAAGTTGTCAATAGAACTTTGGGAACACTTTGCGTGCTATTCTTAAAAAGAACTTGGATTGACATTTCTATGGACTTTATTTTGGGGTTGCATAGGACTAAGAAGGGGAGGGATTCTATTTTTGTTGTTGTGGATAGATTCTCTAAGATGGCACATTTTATAGCTTGTCATAAAACCCATGATGCTTCAAACATTGCGGATTTGTTCTTTAGAGAAGTCGTTAGGTTGCATGGCATGCCTAGGACTATTGTTTCTGGTCGCGACTGTTAAATTATTGAGTTACTTTTGGAATACTTTATGGGCTAAACTTGGCACAAAATTGTTGTTTTCTACTACTTGTCATCCTCAAACGGATGGACAAACTGAAGTTGTACAATAGAACTTTGGGAACACCTTTGCGTGCTATTCTTAAAAAGAACTTGGATTGACATTTCTATGGACTTTATTTTGGGGTTGCATAGGACTAAGAAGGGGAGGGATTCTATTTTTGTTGTTGTGGATAGATTCTCTAAGATGGCACATTTTATAGCTTGTCATAAAACCCATGATGCTTCAAACATTGCGGATTTGTTCTTTAGAGAAGTCGTTAGGTTGCATGGCATGCCTAGGACTATTGTTTCTGGTCGCGACGTTAAATTCTTGAGTTACTTTTGGAATACTTTATGGGCTAAACTTGGCACAAAATTGTTGTTTTCTACTACTTGTCATCCTCAAACGGATGGACAAACTGAAGTTGTACAATAGAACTTTGGGAACACCTTTGCGTGCTATTCTTAAAAAGAACTTGGATTGACATTTCTATGGACTTTATTTTGGGGTTGCATAGGACTAAGAAGGGGAGGGATTCTATTTTTGTTGTTGTGGATAGATTCTCTAAGATGGCACATTTTATAGCTTGTCATAAAACCCATGATGCTTCAAACATTGCGGATTTGTTCTTTAGAGAAGTCGTTAGGTTGCATGGCATGCCTAGGACTATTGTTTCTGGTCGCGATGTTAAATTCTTGAGTTACTTTTGGAATACTTTATGGGCTAAACTTGGCACAAAATTGTTGTTTTCTACTACTTGTCATGCCTCAAACGGATGGACAAACTGAAGTTGTCAATAGAACTTTGGGAACACCTTTGCGTGCTATTCTTAAAAAGAACTTGGATTGACATTTCTATGGACTTTATTTTGGGGTTGCATAGGACTAAGAAGGGGAGGGATTCTATTTTTGTTGTTGTGGATAGATTCTCTAAGATGGCACATTTTATAGCTTGTCATAAAACCCATGATGCTTCAAACATTGCGGATTTGTTCTTTAGAGAAGTCGTTAGGTTGCATGGCATGCCTAGGACTATTGTTTCTGGTCGCGACTGTTAAATTCTTGAGTTACTTTTGGAATACTTTATGGGCTAAACTTGGCACAAAATTGTTGTTTTCTACTACTTGTCATGCCTCAAACGGATGGACAAACTGAAGTTGTACAATAGAACTTTGGGAACACCTTTGCGTGCTATTCTTAAAAAGAACTTGGATTGACATTTCTATGGACTTTATTTTGGGGTTGCATAGGACTAAGAAGGGGAGGGATTCTATTTTTGTTGTTGTGGATAGATTCTCTAAGATGGCACATTTTATAGCTTGTCATAAAACCCATGATGCTTCAAACATTGCGGATTTGTTCTTTAGAGAAGTCGTTAGGTTGCATGGCATGCCTAGGACTATTGTTTCTGGTCGCGATGTTAAATTCTTGAGTTACTTTTGGAATACTTTATGGGCTAAACTTGGCACAAAATTGTTGTTTTCTACTACTTGTCATGCTCAAACGGATGGACAAACTGAAGTTGTCAATAGAACTTTGGGAACACCTTTGCGTGCTATTCTTAAAAAGAACTTGGATTGACATTTCTATGGACTTTATTTTGGGGTTGCATAGGACTAAGAAGGGGAGGGATTCTATTTTTGTTGTTGTGGATAGATTCTCTAAGATGGCACATTTTATAGCTTGTCATAAAACCCATGATGCTTCAAACATTGCGGATTTGTTCTTTAGAGAAGTCGTTAGGTTGCATGGCATGCCTAGGACTATTGTTTCTGGTCGCGATGTTAAATTCTTGAGTTACTTTTGGAATACTTTATGGGCTAAACTTGGCACAAAATTGTTGTTTTCTACTACTTGTCATGCTCAAACGGATGGACAAACTGAAGTTGTCAATAGAACTTTGGGAACACCTTTGCGTGCTATTCTTAAAAAGAACTTGGATTGACATTTCTATGGACTTTATTTTGGGGTTGCCTAGGACTAAGAATGGGAGGGATTCAATTTTTGTTGTTGTGGATAGATTCTCTAAGATGGCACATTTTATAGCTTGTCATAAAACCCATGATGCTTCAAACATTGCGGATTTGTTCTTTAGAGAAGTCGTTAGGTTGCATGGCATGCCTAGGACTATTGTTTCTGGTCGCGACGTTAAATTATTGAGTTACTTTTGGAATACTTTATGGGCTAAACTTGGCACAAAATTGTTGTTTTCTACTACTTGTCATCCTCAAACGGATGGACAAACTGAAGTTGACAATAGAACTTTGGGAACACCTTTGCGTGCTATTCTTAAAAAGAACTTGGATTGACATTTCTATGGACTTTATTTTGGGGTTGCATAGGACTAAGAAGGGGAGGGATTCTATTTTTGTTGTTGTGGATAGATTCTCTAAGATGGCACATTTTATAGCTTGTCATAAAACCCATGATGCTTCAAACATTGCGGATTTGTTCTTTAGAGAAGTCGTTAGGTTGCATGGCATGCCTAGGACTATTGTTTCTGGTCGCGATGTTAAATTCTTGAGTTACTTTTGGAATACTTTATGGGCTAAACTTGGCACAAAATTGTTGTTTTCTACTACTTGTCATGCCTCAAACGGATGGACAAACTGAAGTTGTACAATAGAACTTTGGGAACACCTTTGCGTGCTATTCTTAAAAAGAACTTGGATTGACATTTCTATGGACTTTATTTTGGGGTTGCATAGGACTAAGAAGGGGAGGGATTCTATTTTTGTTGTTGTGGATAGATTCTCTAAGATGGCACATTTTATAGCTTGTCATAAAACCCATGATGCTTCAAACATTGCGGATTTGTTCTTTAGAGAAGTCGTTAGGTTGCATGGCATGCCTAGGACTATTGTTTCTGGTCGCGATGTTAAATTCTTGAGTTACTTTTGGAATACTTTATGGGCTAAACTTGGCACAAAATTGTTGTTTTCTACTACTTGTCATCCTCAAACGGATGGACAAACTGAAGTTGTCAATAGAACTTTGGGAACACCTTTGCGTGCTATTCTTAAAAAGAACTTGGATTGACATTTCTATGGACTTTATTTTGGGGTTGCATAGGACTAAGAAGGGGAGGGATTCTATTTTTGTTGTTGTGGATAGATTCTCTAAGATGGCACATTTTATAGCTTGTCATAAAACCCATGATGCTTCAAACATTGCGGATTTGTTCTTTAGAGAAGTCGTTAGGTTGCATGGCATGCCTAGGACTATTGTTTCTGGTCGCGATGTTAAATTCTTGAGTTACTTTTGGAATACTTTATGGGCTAAACTTGGCACAAAATTGTTGTTTTCTACTACTTGTCATGCTCAAACGGATGGACAAACTGAAGTTGTCAATAGAACTTTGGGAACACTTTGCGTGCTATTCTTAAAAAGAACTTGGATTGACATTTCTATGGACTTTATTTTGGGGTTGCATAGGACTAAGAAGGGGAGGGATTCTATTTTTGTTGTTGTGGATAGATTCTCTAAGATGGCACATTTTATAGCTTGTCATAAAACCCATGATGCTTCAAACATTGCGGATTTGTTCTTTAGAGAAGTCGTTAGGTTGCATGGCATGCCTAGGACTATTGTTTCTGGTCGCGACGTTAAATTCTTGAGTTACTTTTGGAATACTTTATGGGCTAAACTTGGCACAAAATTGTTGTTTTCTACTACTTGTCATCCTCAAACGGATGGACAAACTGAAGTTGACAATAGAACTTTGGGAACACCTTTGCGTGCTATTCTTAAAAAGAACTTGGATTGACATTTCTATGGACTTTATTTTGGGGTTGCATAGGACTAAGAAGGGGAGGGATTCTATTTTTGTTGTTGTGGATAGATTCTCTAAGATGGCACATTTTATAGCTTGTCATAAAACCCATGATGCTTCAAACATTGCGGATTTGTTCTTTAGAGAAGTCGTTAGGTTGCATGGCATGCCTAGGACTATTGTTTCTGGTCGCGATGTTAAATTCTTGAGTTACTTTTGGAATACTTTATGGGCTAAACTTGGCACAAAATTGTTGTTTTCTACTACTTGTCATGCTCAAACGGATGGACAAACTGAAGTTGTCAATAGAACTTTGGGAACACTTTGCGTGCTATTCTTAAAAAGAACTTGGATTGACATTTCTATGGACTTTATTTTGGGGTTGCATAGGACTAAGAAGGGGAGGGATTCTATTTTTGTTGTTGTGGATAGATTCTCTAAGATGGCACATTTTATAGCTTGTCATAAAACCCATGATGCTTCAAACATTGCGGATTTGTTCTTTAGAGAAGTCGTTAGGTTGCATGGCATGCCTAGGACTATTGTTTCTGGTCGCGATGTTAAATTCTTGAGTTACTTTTGGAATACTTTATGGGCTAAACTTGGCACAAAATTGTTGTTTTCTACTACTTGTCATCCTCAAACGGATGGACAAACTGAAGTTGTACAATAGAACTTTGGGAACACCTTTGCGTGCTATTCTTAAAAAGAACTTGGATTGACATTTCTATGGACTTTATTTTGGGGTTGCATAGGACTAAGAAGGGGAGGGATTCTATTTTTGTTGTTGTGGATAGATTCTCTAAGATGGCACATTTTATAGCTTGTCATAAAACCCATGATGCTTCAAACATTGCGGATTTGTTCTTTAGAGAAGTCGTTAGGTTGCATGGCATGCCTAGGACTATTGTTTCTGGTCGCGATGTTAAATTCTTGAGTTACTTTTGGAATACTTTATGGGCTAAACTTGGCACAAAATTGTTGTTTTCTACTACTTGTCATGCCTCAAACGGATGGACAAACTGAAGTTGTACAATAGAACTTTGGGAACACCTTTGCGTGCTATTCTTAAAAAGAACTTGGATTGACATTTCTATGGACTTTATTTTGGGGTTGCATAGGACTAAGAAGGGGAGGGATTCTATTTTTGTTGTTGTGGATAGATTCTCTAAGATGGCACATTTTATAGCTTGTCATAAAACCCATGATGCTTCAAACATTGCGGATTTGTTCTTTAGAGAAGTCGTTAGGTTGCATGGCATGCCTAGGACTATTGTTTCTGGTCGCGACTGTTAAATTCTTGAGTTACTTTTGGAATACTTTATGGGCTAAACTTGGCACAAAATTGTTGTTTTCTACTACTTGTCATCCTCAAACGGATGGACAAACTGAAGTTGTACAATAGAACTTTGGGAACACCTTTGCGTGCTATTCTTAAAAAGAACTTGGATTGACATTTCTATGGACTTTATTTTGGGGTTGCATAGGACTAAGAAGGGGAGGGATTCTATTTTTGTTGTTGTGGATAGATTCTCTAAGATGGCACATTTTATAGCTTGTCATAAAACCCATGATGCTTCAAACATTGCGGATTTGTTCTTTAGAGAAGTCGTTAGGTTGCATGGCATGCCTAGGACTATTGTTTCTGGTCGCGATGTTAAATTATTGAGTTACTTTTGGAATACTTTATGGGCTAAACTTGGCACAAAATTGTTGTTTTCTACTACTTGTCATCCTCAAACGGATGGACAAACTGAAGTTGACAATAGAACTTTGGGAACACCTTTGCGTGCTATTCTTAAAAAGAACTTGGATTGACATTTCTATGGACTTTATTTTGGGGTTGCATAGGACTAAGAAGGGGAGGGATTCTATTTTTGTTGTTGTGGATAGATTCTCTAAGATGGCACATTTTATAGCTTGTCATAAAACCCATGATGCTTCAAACATTGCGGATTTGTTCTTTAGAGAAGTCGTTAGGTTGCATGGCATGCCTAGGACTATTGTTTCTGGTCGCGATGTTAAATTCTTGAGTTACTTTTGGAATACTTTATGGGCTAAACTTGGCACAAAATTGTTGTTTTCTACTACTTGTCATGCTCAAACGGATGGACAAACTGAAGTTGTCAATAGAACTTTGGGAACACTTTGCGTGCTATTCTTAAAAAGAACTTGGATTGACATTTCTATGGACTTTATTTTGGGGTTGCCTAGGACTAAGAAGGGGAGGGATTCTATTTTTGTTGTTGTGGATAGATTCTCTAAGATGGCACATTTTATAGCTTGTCATAAAACCCATGATGCTTCAAACATTGCGGATTTGTTCTTTAGAGAAGTCGTTAGGTTGCATGGCATGCCTAGGACTATTGTTTTCTGGTCGCGACGTTAAATTATTGAGTTACTTTTGGAATACTTTATGGGCTAAACTTGGCACAAAATTGTTGTTTTCTACTACTTGTCATCCTCAAACGGATGGACAAACTGAAGTTGACAATAGAACTTTGGGAACACCTTTGCGTGCTATTCTTAAAAAGAACTTGGATTGACATTTCTATGGACTTTATTTTGGGGTTGCATAGGACTAAGAAGGGGAGGGATTCTATTTTTGTTGTTGTGGATAGATTCTCTAAGATGGCACATTTTATAGCTTGTCATAAAACCCATGATGCTTCAAACATTGCGGATTTGTTCTTTAGAGAAGTCGTTAGGTTGCATGGCATGCCTAGGACTATTGTTTCTGGTCGCGATGTTAAATTCTTGAGTTACTTTTGGAATACTTTATGGGCTAAACTTGGCACAAAATTGTTGTTTTCTACTACTTGTCATGCTCAAACGGATGGACAAACTGAAGTTGTCAATAGAACTTTGGGAACACTTTGCGTGCTATTCTTAAAAAGAACTTGGATTGACATTTCTATGGACTTTATTTTGGGGTTGCCTAGGACTAAGAATGGGAGGGATTCAATTTTTGTTGTTGTGGATAGATTCTCTAAGATGGCACATTTTATAGCTTGTCATAAAACCCATGATGCTTCAAACATTGCGGATTTGTTCTTTAGAGAAGTCGTTAGGTTGCATGGCATGCCTAGGACTATTGTTTCATGGTCGCGACGTTAAATTATTGAGTTACTTTTGGAATACTTTATGTGCTAAACTTGGCACAAAATTGTTGTTTTCTACTACTTGTCATCCTCAAACGGATGGACAAACTGAAGTTGACAATAGAACTTTGGGAACACCTTTGCGTGCTATTCTTAAAAAGAACTTGGATTGACATTTCTACGGACTTTATTTTGGGGTTGCATAGGACTAAGAAGGGGAGGGATTCTATTTTTGTTGTTGTGGATAGATTCTCTAAGATGGCACATTTTATAGCTTGTCATAAAACCCATGATGCTTCAAACATTGCGGATTTGTTCTTTAGAGAAGTCGTTAGGTTGCATGGCATGCCTAGGACTATTGTTTCTGGTCGCGATGTTAAATTCTTGAGTTACTTTTGGAATACTTTATGGGCTAAACTTGGCACAAAATTGTTGTTTTCTACTACTTGTCATGCTCAAACGGATGGACAAACTGAAGTTGTCAATAGAACTTTGGGAACACTTTGCGTGCTATTCTTAAAAAGAACTTGGATTGACATTTCTATGGACTTTATTTTGGGGTTGCCTAGGACTAAGAATGGGAGGGATTCTATTTTTGTTGTTGTGGATAGATTCTCTAAGATGGCACATTTTATAGCTTGTCATAAAACCCATGATGCTTCAAACATTGCGGATTTGTTCTTTAGAGAAGTCGTTAGGTTGCATGGCATGCCTAGGACTATTGTTTCTGGTCGCGACGTTAAATTATTGAGTTACTTTTGGAATACTTTATGGGCTAAACTTGGCACAAAATTGTTGTTTTCTACTACTTGTCATCCTCAAACGGATGGACAAACTGAAGTTGACAATAGAACTTTGGGAACACCTTTGCGTGCTATTCTTAAAAAGAACTTGGATTGACATTTCTACTGGACTTTATTTTGGGGTTGCATAGGACTAAGAAGGGGAGGGATTCTATTTTTGTTGTTGTGGATAGATTCTCTAAGATGGCACATTTTATAGCTTGTCATAAAACCCATGATGCTTCAAACATTGCGGATTTGTTCTTTAGAGAAGTCGTTAGGTTGCATGGCATGCCTAGGACTATTGTTTCTGGTCGCGATGTTAAATTCTTGAGTTACTTTTGGAATACTTTATGGGCTAAACTTGGCACAAAATTGTTGTTTTCTACTACTTGTCATCCTCAAACGGATGGACAAACTGAAGTTGTACAATAGAACTTTGGGAACACCTTTGCGTGCTATTCTTAAAAAGAACTTGGATTGACATTTCTATGGACTTTATTTTGGGGTTGCATAGGACTAAGAAGGGGAGGGATTCTATTTTTGTTGTTGTGGATAGATTCTCTAAGATGGCACATTTTATAGCTTGTCATAAAACCCATGATGCTTCAAACATTGCGGATTTGTTCTTTAGAGAAGTCGTTAGGTTGCATGGCATGCCTAGGACTATTGTTTCTGGTCGCGATGTTAAATTCTTGAGTTACTTTTGGAATACTTTATGGGCTAAACTTGGCACAAAATTGTTGTTTTCTACTACTTGTCATGCTCAAACGGATGGACAAACTGAAGTTGTCAATAGAACTTTGGGAACACCTTTGCGTGCTATTCTTAAAAAGAACTTGGATTGACATTTCTATGGACTTTATTTTGGGGTTGCATAGGACTAAGAAGGGGAGGGATTCTATTTTTGTTGTTGTGGATAGATTCTCTAAGATGGCACATTTTATAGCTTGTCATAAAACCCATGATGCTTCAAACATTGCGGATTTGTTCTTTAGAGAAGTCGTTAGGTTGCATGGCATGCCTAGGACTATTGTTTCTGGTCGCGACGTTAAATTATTGAGTTACTTTTGGAATACTTTATGGGCTAAACTTGGCACAAAATTGTTGTTTTCTACTACTTGTCATCCTCAAACGGATGGACAAACTGAAGTTGACAATAGAACTTTGGGAACACCTTTGCGTGCTATTCTTAAAAAGAACTTGGATTGACATTTCTATGGACTTTATTTTGGGGTTGCATAGGACTAAGAAGGGGAGGGATTCTATTTTTGTTGTTGTGGATAGATTCTCTAAGATGGCACATTTTATAGCTTGTCATAAAACCCATGATGCTTCAAACATTGCGGATTTGTTCTTTAGAGAAGTCGTTAGGTTGCATGGCATGCCTAGGACTATTGTTTCTGGTCGCGATGTTAAATTCTTGAGTTACTTTTGGAATACTTTATGGGCTAAACTTGGCACAAAATTGTTGTTTTCTACTACTTGTCATGCCTCAAACGGATGGACAAACTGAAGTTGTCAATAGAACTTTGGGAACACTTTTGCGTGCTATTCTTAAAAAGAACTTGGATTGACATTTCTATGGACTTTATTTTGGGGTTGCATAGGACTAAGAAGGGGAGGGATTCTATTTTTGTTGTTGTGGATAGATTCTCTAAGATGGCACATTTTATAGCTTGTCATAAAACCCATGATGCTTCAAACATTGCGGATTTGTTCTTTAGAGAAGTCGTTAGGTTGCATGGCATGCCTAGGACTATTGTTTCTGGTCGCGACTGTTAAATTATTGAGTTACTTTTGGAATACTTTATGGGCTAAACTTGGCACAAAATTGTTGTTTTCTACTACTTGTCATCCTCAAACGGATGGACAAACTGAAGTTGTACAATAGAACTTTGGGAACACCTTTGCGTGCTATTCTTAAAAAGAACTTGGATTGACATTTCTATGGACTTTATTTTGGGGTTGCATAGGACTAAGAAGGGGAGGGATTCTATTTTTGTTGTTGTGGATAGATTCTCTAAGATGGCACATTTTATAGCTTGTCATAAAACCCATGATGCTTCAAACATTGCGGATTTGTTCTTTAGAGAAGTCGTTAGGTTGCATGGCATGCCTAGGACTATTGTTTCTGGTCGCGATGTTAAATTCTTGAGTTACTTTTGGAATACTTTATGGGCTAAACTTGGCACAAAATTGTTGTTTTCTACTACTTGTCATCCTCAAACGGATGGACAAACTGAAGTTGTACAATAGAACTTTGGGAACACCTTTGCGTGCTATTCTTAAAAAGAACTTGGATTGACATTTCTATGGACTTTATTTTGGGGTTGCATAGGACTAAGAAGGGGAGGGATTCTATTTTTGTTGTTGTGGATAGATTCTCTAAGATGGCACATTTTATAGCTTGTCATAAAACCCATGATGCTTCAAACATTGCGGATTTGTTCTTTAGAGAAGTCGTTAGGTTGCATGGCATGCCTAGGACTATTGTTTCTGGTCGCGATGTTAAATTCTTGAGTTACTTTTGGAATACTTTATGGGCTAAACTTGGCACAAAATTGTTGTTTTCTACTACTTGTCATGCCTCAAACGGATGGACAAACTGAAGTTGTCAATAGAACTTTGGGAACACTTTTGCGTGCTATTCTTAAAAAGAACTTGGATTGACATTTCTATGGACTTTATTTTGGGGTTGCATAGGACTAAGAAGGGGAGGGATTCTATTTTTGTTGTTGTGGATAGATTCTCTAAGATGGCACATTTTATAGCTTGTCATAAAACCCATGATGCTTCAAACATTGCGGATTTGTTCTTTAGAGAAGTCGTTAGGTTGCATGGCATGCCTAGGACTATTGTTTTCTGGTCGCGACGTTAAATTATTGAGTTACTTTTGGAATACTTTATGGGCTAAACTTGGCACAAAATTGTTGTTTTCTACTACTTGTCATCCTCAAACGGATGGACAAACTGAAGTTGTACAATAGAACTTTGGGAACACCTTTGCGTGCTATTCTTAAAAAGAACTTGGATTGACATTTCTATGGACTTTATTTTGGGGTTGCATAGGACTAAGAAGGGGAGGGATTCTATTTTTGTTGTTGTGGATAGATTCTCTAAGATGGCACATTTTATAGCTTGTCATAAAACCCATGATGCTTCAAACATTGCGGATTTGTTCTTTAGAGAAGTCGTTAGGTTGCATGGCATGCCTAGGACTATTGTTTCTGGTCGCGATGTTAAATTCTTGAGTTACTTTTGGAATACTTTATGGGCTAAACTTGGCACAAAATTGTTGTTTTCTACTACTTGTCATCCTCAAACGGATGGACAAACTGAAGTTGTCAATAGAACTTTGGGAACACCTTTGCGTGCTATTCTTAAAAAGAACTTGGATTGACATTTCTATGGACTTTATTTTGGGGTTGCATAGGACTAAGAAGGGGAGGGATTCTATTTTTGTTGTTGTGGATAGATTCTCTAAGATGGCACATTTTATAGCTTGTCATAAAACCCATGATGCTTCAAACATTGCGGATTTGTTCTTTAGAGAAGTCGTTAGGTTGCATGGCATGCCTAGGACTATTGTTTCTGGTCGCGACTGTTAAATTCTTGAGTTACTTTTGGAATACTTTATGGGCTAAACTTGGCACAAAATTGTTGTTTTCTACTACTTGTCATCCTCAAACGGATGGACAAACTGAAGTTGTCAATAGAACTTTGGGAACACCTTTGCGTGCTATTCTTAAAAAGAACTTGGATTGACATTTCTATGGACTTTATTTTGGGGTTGCATAGGACTAAGAAGGGGAGGGATTCTATTTTTGTTGTTGTGGATAGATTCTCTAAGATGGCACATTTTATAGCTTGTCATAAAACCCATGATGCTTCAAACATTGCGGATTTGTTCTTTAGAGAAGTCGTTAGGTTGCATGGCATGCCTAGGACTATTGTTTTCTGGTCGCGACTGTTAAATTATTGAGTTACTTTTGGAATACTTTATGGGCTAAACTTGGCACAAAATTGTTGTTTTCTACTACTTGTCATCCTCAAACGGATGGACAAACTGAAGTTGTCAATAGAACTTTGGGAACACCTTTGCGTGCTATTCTTAAAAAGAACTTGGATTGACATTTCTATGGACTTTATTTTGGGGTTGCATAGGACTAAGAAGGGGAGGGATTCTATTTTTGTTGTTGTGGATAGATTCTCTAAGATGGCACATTTTATAGCTTGTCATAAAACCCATGATGCTTCAAACATTGCGGATTTGTTCTTTAGAGAAGTCGTTAGGTTGCATGGCATGCCTAGGACTATTGTTTCTGGTCGCGATGTTAAATTCTTGAGTTACTTTTGGAATACTTTATGGGCTAAACTTGGCACAAAATTGTTGTTTTCTACTACTTGTCATCCTCAAACGGATGGACAAACTGAAGTTGTCAATAGAACTTTGGGAACACCTTTGCGTGCTATTCTTAAAAAGAACTTGGATTGACATTTCTATGGACTTTATTTTGGGGTTGCATAGGACTAAGAAGGGGAGGGATTCTATTTTTGTTGTTGTGGATAGATTCTCTAAGATGGCACATTTTATAGCTTGTCATAAAACCCATGATGCTTCAAACATTGCGGATTTGTTCTTTAGAGAAGTCGTTAGGTTGCATGGCATGCCTAGGACTATTGTTTCTGGTCGCGACTGTTAAATTCTTGAGTTACTTTTGGAATACTTTATGGGCTAAACTTGGCACAAAATTGTTGTTTTCTACTACTTGTCATCCTCAAACGGATGGACAAACTGAAGTTGACAATAGAACTTTGGGAACACCTTTGCGTGCTATTCTTAAAAAGAACTTGGATTGACATTTCTATGGACTTTATTTTGGGGTTGCATAGGACTAAGAAGGGGAGGGATTCTATTTTTGTTGTTGTGGATAGATTCTCTAAGATGGCACATTTTATAGCTTGTCATAAAACCCATGATGCTTCAAACATTGCGGATTTGTTCTTTAGAGAAGTCGTTAGGTTGCATGGCATGCCTAGGACTATTGTTTCTGGTCGCGACTGTTAAATTCTTGAGTTACTTTTGGAATACTTTATGGGCTAAACTTGGCACAAAATTGTTGTTTTCTACTACTTGTCATGCTCAAACGGATGGACAAACTGAAGTTGTCAATAGAACTTTGGGAACACTTTGCGTGCTATTCTTAAAAAGAACTTGGATTGACATTTCTATGGACTTTATTTTGGGGTTGCCTAGGACTAAGAAGGGGAGGGATTCTATTTTTGTTGTTGTGGATAGATTCTCTAAGATGGCACATTTTATAGCTTGTCATAAAACCCATGATGCTTCAAACATTGCGGATTTGTTCTTTAGAGAAGTCGTTAGGTTGCATGGCATGCCTAGGACTATTGTTTTCTGGTCGCGACGTTAAATTATTGAGTTACTTTTGGAATACTTTATGTGCTAAACTTGGCACAAAATTGTTGTTTTCTACTACTTGTCATCCTCAAACGGATGGACAAACTGAAGTTGACAATAGAACTTTGGGAACACCTTTGCGTGCTATTCTTAAAAAGAACTTGGATTGACATTTCTATGGACTTTATTTTGGGGTTGCATAGGACTAAGAAGGGGAGGGATTCTATTTTTGTTGTTGTGGATAGATTCTCTAAGATGGCACATTTTATAGCTTGTCATAAAACCCATGATGCTTCAAACATTGCGGATTTGTTCTTTAGAGAAGTCGTTAGGTTGCATGGCATGCCTAGGACTATTGTTTCTGGTCGCGACTGTTAAATTCTTGAGTTACTTTTGGAATACTTTATGGGCTAAACTTGGCACAAAATTGTTGTTTTCTACTACTTGTCATCCTCAAACGGATGGACAAACTGAAGTTGTCAATAGAACTTTGGGAACACTTTTGCGTGCTATTCTTAAAAAGAACTTGGATTGACATTTCTATGGACTTTATTTTGGGGTTGCATAGGACTAAGAAGGGGAGGGATTCTATTTTTGTTGTTGTGGATAGATTCTCTAAGATGGCACATTTTATAGCTTGTCATAAAACCCATGATGCTTCAAACATTGCGGATTTGTTCTTTAGAGAAGTCGTTAGGTTGCATGGCATGCCTAGGACTATTGTTTCTGGTCGCGATGTTAAATTCTTGAGTTACTTTTGGAATACTTTATGGGCTAAACTTGGCACAAAATTGTTGTTTTCTACTACTTGTCATCCTCAAACGGATGGACAAACTGAAGTTGACAATAGAACTTTGGGAACACCTTTGCGTGCTATTCTTAAAAAGAACTTGGATTGACATTTCTATGGACTTTATTTTGGGGTTGCATAGGACTAAGAAGGGGAGGGATTCTATTTTTGTTGTTGTGGATAGATTCTCTAAGATGGCACATTTTATAGCTTGTCATAAAACCCATGATGCTTCAAACATTGCGGATTTGTTCTTTAGAGAAGTCGTTAGGTTGCATGGCATGCCTAGGACTATTGTTTCTGGTCGCGATGTTAAATTCTTGAGTTACTTTTGGAATACTTTATGGGCTAAACTTGGCACAAAATTGTTGTTTTCTACTACTTGTCATGCTCAAACGGATGGACAAACTGAAGTTGTCAATAGAACTTTGGGAACACTTTTGCGTGCTATTCTTAAAAAGAACTTGGATTGACATTTCTATGGACTTTATTTTGGGGTTGCCTAGGACTAAGAATGGGAGGGATTCTATTTTTGTTGTTGTGGATAGATTCTCTAAGATGGCACATTTTATAGCTTGTCATAAAACCCATGATGCTTCAAACATTGCGGATTTGTTCTTTAGAGAAGTCGTTAGGTTGCATGGCATGCCTAGGACTATTGTTTTCATGGTCGCGACGTTAAATTATTGAGTTACTTTTGGAAGACTTTATGTGCTAAACTTGGCACAAAATTGTTGTTTTCTACTACTTGTCATCCTCAAACGGATGGACAAACTGAAGTTGACAATAGAACTTTGGGAACACCTTTGCGTGCTATTCTTAAAAAGAACTTGGATTGACATTTCTATGGACTTTATTTTGGGGTTGCATAGGACTAAGAAGGGGAGGGATTCTATTTTTGTTGTTGTGGATAGATTCTCTAAGATGGCACATTTTATAGCTTGTCATAAAACCGATGATGCTTCAAACATAGCGGATTTGTTCTTTAGAGAAGTCGTTAGGTTGCATGGAAAGCCCCGGACTATTTTTGCATAGGGATTCTATTTTTGTTGTTGTGTATAGATTCTCTAAGATGACACATTTTATAGCTTGTCATAAAACCCATGATGCTACAAACATTGCGGATTTGTTCTTTAGAGAAGTCGTTAGGTTGCATGGCATGCCTATGACTATTGATTTCTGGTCGCGACGTTAAATTATTGAGTTACTTTTGGAAGACTTTATGTGCTAAACTTGGCACAAAATTGTTGTTTTCTACTACTTGTCATCCTCAAACGGATGGACAAACTGAAGTTGACAATAGAACTTTGGGAACACCTTTGCGTGCTATTCTTAAAAAGAACTTGGATTGACATTTCTATGGACTTTATTTTGGGGTTGCATAGGACTAAGAAGGGGAGGGATTCTATTTTTGTTGTTGTGGATAGATTCTCTAAGATGGCACATTTTATAGCTTGTCATAAAACCCATGATGCTTCAAACATTGCGGATTTGTTCTTTAGAGAAGTCGTTAGGTTGCATGGCATGCCTAGGACTATTGTTTCTGGTCGCGATGTTAAATTCTTGAGTTACTTTTGGAATACTTTATGGGCTAAACTTGGCACAAAATTGTTGTTTTCTACTACTTGTCATCCTCAAACGGATGGACAAACTGAAGTTGTCAATAGAACTTTGGGAACACTTTTGCGTGCTATTCTTAAAAAGAACTTGGATTGACATTTCTATGGACTTTATTTTGGGGTTGCCTAGGACTAAGAAGGGGAGGGATTCTATTTTTGTTGTTGTGGATAGATTCTCTAAGATGGCACATTTTATAGCTTGTCATAAAACCCATGATGCTTCAAACATTGCGGATTTGTTCTTTAGAGAAGTCGTTAGGTTGCATGGCATGCCTAGGACTATTGTTTCTGGTCGCGACGTTAAATTATTGAGTTACTTTTGGAATACTTTATGTGCTAAACTTGGCACAAAATTGTTGTTTTCTACTACTTGTCATCCTCAAACGGATGGACAAACTGAAGTTGACAATAGAACTTTGGGAACACCTTTGCGTGCTATTCTTAAAAAGAACTTGGATTGACATTTCTACGGACTTTATTTTGGGGTTGCATAGGACTAAGAAGGGGAGGGATTCTATTTTTGTTGTTGTGGATAGATTCTCTAAGATGGCACATTTTATAGCTTGTCATAAAACCCATGATGCTTCAAACATTGCGGATTTGTTCTTTAGAGAAGTCGTTAGGTTGCATGGCATGCCTAGGACTATTGTTTCTGGTCGCGATGTTAAATTCTTGAGTTACTTTTGGAATACTTTATGGGCTAAACTTGGCACAAAATTGTTGTTTTCTACTACTTGTCATCCTCAAACGGATGGACAAACTGAAGTTGTCAATAGAACTTTGGGAACACTTTTGCGTGCTATTCTTAAAAAGAACTTGGATTGACATTTCTATGGACTTTATTTTGGGGTTGCCTAGGACTAAGAATGGGAGGGATTCTATTTTTGTTGTTGTGGATAGATTCTCTAAGATGGCACATTTTATAGCTTGTCATAAAACCCATGATGCTTCAAACATTGCGGATTTGTTCTTTAGAGAAGTCGTTAGGTTGCATGGCATGCCTAGGACTATTGTTTCTGGTCGCGACGTTAAATTATTGAGTTACTTTTGGAATACTTTATGGGCTAAACTTGGCACAAAATTGTTGTTTTCTACTACTTGTCATCCTCAAACGGATGGACAAACTGAAGTTGACAATAGAACTTTGGGAACACCTTTGCGTGCTATTCTTAAAAAGAACTTGGATTGACATTTCTATGGACTTTATTTTGGGGTTGCATAGGACTAAGAAGGGGAGGGATTCTATTTTTGTTGTTGTGGATAGATTCTCTAAGATGGCACATTTTATAGCTTGTCATAAAACCCATGATGCTTCAAACATTGCGGATTTGTTCTTTAGAGAAGTCGTTAGGTTGCATGGCATGCCTAGGACTATTGTTTTCTGGTCGCGACGTTAAATTATTGAGTTACTTTTGGAATACTTTATGGGCTAAACTTGGCACAAAATTGTTGTTTTCTACTACTTGTCATCCTCAAACGGATGGACAAACTGAAGTTGTCAATAGAACTTTGGGAACACTTTTGCGTGCTATTCTTAAAAAGAACTTGGATTGACATTTCTATGGACTTTATTTTGGGGTTGCCTAGGACTAAGAAGGGAGGGATTCTATTTTTGTTGTTGTGGATAGATTCTCTAAGATGGCACATTTTATAGCTTGTCATAAAACCCATGATGCTTCAAACATTGCGGATTTGTTCTTTAGAGAAGTCGTTAGGTTGCATGGCATGCCTAGGACTATTGTTTCTGGTCGCGATGTTAAATTCTTGAGTTACTTTTGGAATACTTTATGGGCTAAACTTGGCACAAAATTGTTGTTTTCTACTACTTGTCATCCTCAAACGGATGGACAAACTGAAGTTGACAATAGAACTTTGGGAACACCTTTGCGTGCTATTCTTAAAAAGAACTTGGATTGACATTTCTATGGACTTTATTTTGGGGTTGCATAGGACTAAGAAGGGGAGGGATTCTATTTTTGTTGTTGTGGATAGATTCTCTAAGATGGCACATTTTATAGCTTGTCATAAAACCCATGATGCTTCAAACATTGCGGATTTGTTCTTTAGAGAAGTCGTTAGGTTGCATGGCATGCCTAGGACTATTGTTTCTGGTCGCGATGTTAAATTCTTGAGTTACTTTTGGAATACTTTATGGGCTAAACTTGGCACAAAATTGTTGTTTTCTACTACTTGTCATCCTCAAACGGATGAACAAACTGAAGTTGTACAATAGAACTTTGGGAACACCTTTGCGTGCTATTCTTAAAAAGAACTTGGATTGACATTTCTATGGACTTTATTTTGGGGTTGCATAGGACTAAGAAGGGGAGGGATTCTATTTTTGTTGTTGTGGATAGATTCTCTAAGATGGCACATTTTATAGCTTGTCATAAAACCCATGATGCTTCAAACATTGCGGATTTGTTCTTTAGAGAAGTCGTTAGGTTGCATGGCATGCCTAGGACTATTGTTTTCTGGTCGCGACGTTAAATTATTGAGTTACTTTTGGAATACTTTATGGGCTAAACTTGGCACAAAATTGTTGTTTTCTACTACTTGTCATCCTCAAACGGATGGACAAACTGAAGTTGTACAATAGAACTTTGGGAACACCTTTGCGTGCTATTCTTAAAAAGAACTTGGATTGACATTTCTATGGACTTTATTTTGGGGTTGCATAGGACTAAGAAGGGGAGGGATTCTATTTTTGTTGTTGTGGATAGATTCTCTAAGATGGCACATTTTATAGCTTGTCATAAAACCCATGATGCTTCAAACATTGCGGATTTGTTCTTTAGAGAAGTCGTTAGGTTGCATGGCATGCCTAGGACTATTGTTTCTGGTCGCGATGTTAAATTCTTGAGTTACTTTTGGAATACTTTATGGGCTAAACTTGGCACAAAATTGTTGTTTTCTACTACTTGTCATCCTCAAACGGATGGACAAACTGAAGTTGACAATAGAACTTTGGAACACCTTTGCGTGCTATTCTTAAAAAGAACTTGGATTGACATTTCTATGGACTTTATTTTGGGGTTGCATAGGACTAAGAAGGGGAGGGATTCTATTTTTGTTGTTGTGGATAGATTCTCTAAGATGGCACATTTTATAGCTTGTCATAAAACCCATGATGCTTCAAACATTGCGGATTTGTTCTTTAGAGAAGTCGTTAGGTTGCATGGCATGCCTAGGACTATTGTTTCTGGTCGCGATGTTAAATTCTTGAGTTACTTTTGGAATACTTTATGGGCTAAACTTGGCACAAAATTGTTGTTTTCTACTACTTGTCATCCTCAAACGGATGAACAAACTGAAGTTGTCAATAGAACTTTGGGAACACCTTTGCGTGCTATTCTTAAAAAGAACTTGGATTGACATTTCTATGGACTTTATTTTGGGGTTGCCTAGGACTAAGAATGGGAGGGATTCTATTTTTGTTGTTGTGGATAGATTCTCTAAGATGGCACATTTTATAGCTTGTCATAAAACCCATGATGCTTCAAACATTGCGGATTTGTTCTTTAGAGAAGTCGTTAGGTTGCATGGCATGCCTAGGACTATTGTTTCTGGTCGCGACGTTAAATTATTGAGTTACTTTTGGAAGACTTTATGTGCTAAACTTGGCACAAAATTGTTGTTTTCTACTACTTGTCATCCTCAAACGGATGGACAAACTGAAGTTGACAATAGAACTTTGGGAACACCTTTGCGTGCTATTCTTAAAAAGAACTTGGATTGACATTTCTATGGACTTTATTTTGGGGTTGCATAGGACTAAGAAGGGGAGGGATTCTATTTTTGTTGTTGTGGATAGATTCTCTAAGATGACACATTTTATAGCTTGTCATAAAACCGATGATGCTTCAAACATAGCGGATTTGTTCTTTAGAGAAGTCGTTAGGTTGCATGGAAAGCCCCGGACTATTTTTGCATAGGGATTCTATTTTTGTTGTTGTGTATAGATTCTCTAAGATGACACATTTTATAGCTTGTCATAAAACCCATGATGCTTCAAACATTGCGGATTTGTTCTTTAGAGAAGTCGTTAGGTTGCATGGCATGCCTAGGACTATTGATTTCTGGTCGCGACGTTAAATTATTGAGTTACTTTTGGAAGACTTTATGTGCTAAACTTGGCACAAAATTGTTGTTTTCTACTACTTGTCATCCTCAAACGGATGGACAAACTGAAGTTGACAATAGAACTTTGGGAACACCTTTGCGTGCTATTCTTAAAAAGAACTTGGATTGACATTTCTATGGACTTTATTTTGGGGTTGCATAGGACTAAGAAGGGGAGGGATTCTATTTTTGTTGTTGTGGATAGATTCTCTAAGATGGCACATTTTATAGCTTGTCATAAAACCCATGATGCTTCAAACATTGCGGATTTGTTCTTTAGAGAAGTCGTTAGGTTGCATGGCATGCCTAGGACTATTGTTTCTGGTCGCGACGTTAAATTCTTGAGTTACTTTTGGAATACTTTATGGGCTAAACTTGGCACAAAATTGTTGTTTTCTACTACTTGTCATCCTCAAACGGATGGACAAACTGAAGTTGTCAATAGAACTTTGGGAACACCTTTGCGTGCTATTCTTAAAAAGAACTTGGATTGACATTTCTATGGACTTTATTTTGGGGTTGCCTAGGACTAAGAAGGGAGGGATTCTATTTTTGTTGTTGTGGATAGATTCTCTAAGATGGCACATTTTATAGCTTGTCATAAAACCCATGATGCTTCAAACATTGCGGATTTGTTCTTTAGAGAAGTCGTTAGGTTGCATGGCATGCCTAGGACTATTGTTTCTGGTCGCGATGTTAAATTCTTGAGTTACTTTTGGAATACTTTATGGGCTAAACTTGGCACAAAATTGTTGTTTTCTACTACTTGTCATCCTCAAACGGATGGACAAACTGAAGTTGACAATAGAACTTTGGGAACACCTTTGCGTGCTATTCTTAAAAAGAACTTGGATTGACATTTCTATGGACTTTATTTTGGGGTTGCATAGGACTAAGAAGGGGAGGGATTCTATTTTTGTTGTTGTGGATAGATTCTCTAAGATGGCACATTTTATAGCTTGTCATAAAACCCATGATGCTTCAAACATTGCGGATTTGTTCTTTAGAGAAGTCGTTAGGTTGCATGGCATGCCTAGGACTATTGTTTCTGGTCGCGATGTTAAATTCTTGAGTTACTTTTGGAAGACTTTATGGGCTAAACTTGGCACAAAATTGTTGTTTTCTACTACTTGTCATCCTCAAACGGATGAACAAACTGAAGTTGTCAATAGAACTTTGGGAACACCTTTGCGTGCTATTCTTAAAAAGAACTTGGATTGACATTTCTATGGACTTTATTTTGGGGTTGCCTAGGACTAAGAATGGGAGGGATTCTATTTTTGTTGTTGTGGATAGATTCTCTAAGATGGCACATTTTATAGCTTGTCATAAAACCCATGATGCTTCAAACATTGCGGATTTGTTCTTTAGAGAAGTCGTTAGGTTGCATGGCATGCCTAGGACTATTGTTTTCTGGTCGCGACGTTAAATTATTGAGTTACTTTTGGAAGACTTTATGTGCTAAACTTGGCACAAAATTGTTGTTTTCTACTACTTGTCATCCTCAAACGGATGGACAAACTGAAGTTGACAATAGAACTTTGGGAACACCTTTGCGTGCTATTCTTAAAAAGAACTTGGATTGACATTTCTATGGACTTTATTTTGGGGTTGCATAGGACTAAGAAGGGGAGGGATTCTATTTTTGTTGTTGTGGATAGATTCTCTAAGATGGCACATTTTATAGCTTGTCATAAAACCGATGATGCTTCAAACATAGCGGATTTGTTCTTTAGAGAAGTCGTTAGGTTGCATGGAAAGCCCCGGACTATTTTTGCATAGGGATTCTATTTTTGTTGTTGTGTATATATTCTCTAAGATGACACATTTTATAGCTTGTCATAAAACCCATGATGCTTCAAACATTGCGGATTTGTTCTTTAGAGAAGTCGTTAGGTTGCATGGCATGCCTAGGACTATTGATTTCTGGTCGCGACGTTAAATTATTGAGTTACTTTTGGAAGACTTTATGTGCTAAACTTGGCACAAAATTGTTGTTTTCTACTACTTGTCATCCTCAAACGGATGGACAAACTGAAGTTGACAATAGAACTTTGGGAACACCTTTGCGTGCTATTCTTAAAAAGAACTTGGATTGACATTTCTATGGACTTTATTTTGGGGTTGCATAGGACTAAGAAGGGGAGGGATTCTATTTTTGTGGTTGTGGATAGATTCTCTAAGATGGCACATTTTATAGCTTGTCATAAAACCCATGATGCTTCAAACATTGCGGACTTGTTCTTTAGAGAAGTCGTTAGGTTGCATGGCATGCCTAGGACTATTGTTTCTGGTCGCGATGTTAAATTCTTGAGTTACTTTTGGAATACTTTATGGGCTAAACTTGGCACAAAATTGTTGTTTTCTACTACTTGTCATCCTCAAACGGATGGACAAACTGAAGTTGTCAATAGAACTTTGGGAACACTTTTGCGTGCTATTCTTAAAAAGAACTTGGATTGACATTTCTATGGACTTTATTTTGGGGTTGCCTAGGACTAAGAATGGGAGGGATTCAATTTTTGTTGTTGTGGATAGATTCTCTAAGATGGCACATTTTATAGCTTGTCATAAAACCCATGATGCTTCAAACATTGCGGATTTGTTCTTTAGAGAAGTCGTTAGGTTGCATGGCATGCCTAGGACTATTGTTTCTGGTCGCGATGTTAAATTCTTGAGTTAATTTTGGAATACTTTATGGGCTAAACTTGGCACAAAATTGTTGTTTTCTACTACTTGTCATCCTCAAACGGATGGACAAACTGAAGTTGTCAATAGAAATTGGGAACACTTTTGCGTGCTATTCTTAAAAAGAACTTGGATTGACATTTCTATGGACTTTATTTTTGGGTTGCCTAGGACTAAGAAGGGGAGGGATTCTATTTTTGTTGTTGTGGATAGATTCTCTAAGATGGCACATTTTATAGCTTGTCATAAAACCCATGATGCTTCAAACATTGCGGATTTGTTCTTTAGAGAAGTCGATAGGTTGCATGGCATGCCTAGGACTATTGTTTCTCGGTCGCGACGTTAAATTATTGAGTTACTTTTGGAAGACTTTATGTGCTAAACTTGGCACAAAATTGTTGTTTTCTACTACTTGTCATCCTCAAACGGATGGACAAACTGAAGTTGACAATAGAACTTTGGGAACACCTTTGCGTGCTATTCTTAAAAAGAACTTGGATTGACATTTCTATGGACTTTATTTTGGGGTTGCATAGGACTAAGAAGGGGAGGGATTCTATTTTTGTTGTTGTGGATAGATTCTCTAAGATGGCACATTTTATAGCTTGTCATAAAACCCATGATGCTTCAAACATTGCGGATTTGTTCTTTAGAGAAGTCGATAGGTTGCATGGCATGGCTAGGACTATTGTTTTCTCGGTCGCGACGTTAAATTATTGAGTTACTTTTGAAGACTTTATGTGCTAAACTTGCACAAAATTGTTGTTTTCTACTACTTGTCATGCTCAAACGGATGGACAAACTGAAGTTGTCAATAGAACTTTGGGAACACTTTTGCGTGCTATTCTTAAAAAGAACTTGGATTGACATTTCTATGGACTTTATTTTGGGGTTGCCTAGGACTAAGAATGGGAGGGATTCTATTTTTGTTGTTGTGGATAGATTCTCTAAGATGGCACATTTTATAGCTTGTCATAAAACCGATGATGCTTCAAACATTGCGGATTTGTTCTTTAAAGAAGTCGTTAGGTAGCATGGCATGCCTAGGACTATTGTAATCTGGTCGCGACGTTAAATTATTGAGTTACTTTTGGAAGACTTTATGTGCTAAACTTGCAACAAAATTTTTGTTTTCTACTACTTGTCATCCTCAAACGGATGGACAAACTGATGTTGGCAATAGAACTTTAGGAACACATTTGCGTGCTATTCTTAAAAAGAACTTGAATTGACATTTCTATGGACTTTATTTTGGGGTTGCATAGGACTAAGAAGGGGAGGGATTCTATTTTTATTGTTGTGGATAGATTCTCTAAGATGGCACATTTTATAGCTTGTCATAAAACCCATGATGCTTCAAACATTGCGGATTTGTTCTTTAGAGAAGTCGTTAGGTTGCATGGCATGCCTAGGACTATTGTTTTTGGTCGCGACGTTAAATTTTTGAGTTACTTTTGGAATACTTTATGGGCTAAACTTTGCACAAAATTGTTGTTTTCTACTATTTGTCATCCTCAAACGGATGGACAAACTGAAGTTGTCAATAGAAATTGGGAACACTTTTGTGTGCTATTCTTAAAAAGAACTTTGATTGACATTTCTATGGACTTTATTTTGGGGTTGCCTAGGACTAAGAAGGGGAGGGATTCTATTTTTGTTGTTGTGGATAGATTCTCTAAGATGGCACATTTTATAGCTTGTCATTAAAACCCATGATGCTTCAAACATTGCGGATTTGTTCTTTAGAGAAGTCGTTAGGTTGCATGGCATGCCTAGGACTATTGTTTCTGTTCGCGATGTTAAATTCTTGAGTTACTTTTGGAATACTTTATGGGCTAAACTTGGCACAAAATTGTTGTTTTCTACTACTTGTCATCCTCAAACGGATGGACAAACTGAAGTTGTCAATAGAAATTGGGAACACTTTTGCGTGCTATTCTTAAAAGAACTTTGATTGACATTTCTATGGACTTTATTTTGGGGTTGCCTAGGACTAAGAATGGGAGGGATTCTATTTTTGTTGTTGTGGATAGATTCTCTAAGATGGCACATTTTATAGCTTGTCATAAAACCCATGATGCTTCAAACATTGCGGATTTGTTTTTTAGAGAAGTCGTTAGGTTGCATGGCATGCCTAGGACTATTGTTTTCAGGTCGCGACGTTAAATTATTGAGTTACTTTTGAAAGACTTTATGTGCTAAACTTGGCACAAAATTGTTTTTTTCTACTACTTGTCATCCTCAAAAGGATGGACAAACTGAAGTTGGCAATAGAACTTTGGGAACACCTTTGCGTGCTATTCTTAAAAAGAACATGGATTGACATTTCTACGGACTTTATTTTGGGGTTGCATAGGACTAAGAATGGGAGGGATTCTATTTTTGTTGTTGTGGATAGATTCTCTAAGATGGCACATTTTATAGCTTGTCATAAAACCAATGATGCTTCAAACATTGCGGATTTGTTCTTTAGAGAAGTCGTTAGGTTGCATGGCATGCCTAGGACTATTGTTTCTGGTCGCGATGTTAAATTCTTGAGTTACTTTTGGAATACTTTATGGGCTAAACTTGGCACAAAATTGTTGTTTTCTACTACTTGTCATGCTCAAACGGATGGACAAACTGAAGTTGTCAATAGAAATTCAGGAACACTTTTGCGTTCTATTCTTAAAAAGAACTTGGATTGACATTTCTATGGACTTTATTTTGGGGTTGGCTAGGACTAAGAATGGGAGGGATTCTATTTTTGTTGTTGTGTATAGATTCTCTAAGATGGCACATTTTATAGCTTGTCATAAAACCCATAATGCTTCAAACATTGCGGATTTGTTCTTTAGAGAAGTCGTTAGGTTGCATGGCATGCCTAGGACTATTGTTTTCAGCTCGCGACGTTAAATTATTGATTTACTTTTGGAAGTCTTTATGTGCTAAACTTGGCACAAAGTTGTTGTTTTCTACTACTTGTCATCCTCAAACGGATGGAAAAACTGAAGTTGACAATAGAACTTTGGGAACACCTTTGCCTGCTATTCTTAAAAAGAACTTGGATTGACATTTCTATGGACTTTATTTTGGGGTTGCATAGGACTAAGAAGGGGAGAGATTCTATTTTTGTTGTTGTGGATAGATTCTCTAAGATGGCCCATTTTATAGCTTGTCATAAAACCCATGATGCTTCAAACATTGCGGATTTGTTCTTTAGAGAAGTCGTTAGGTTGCATGGCATGCCTAGGACTATTGTTTTCTGGTCGCGACGTTAAATTATTGAGTTACTTTTGGAATACATTATGGGCTAAAATTTGCACAAAATTGTTGTTTTCTACTACTTGTCATCCTCAAACGGATGGACAAACTGAAGTTGTCAATAGAAATTGGGAACACTTTTGCGTGCTATTCTTAAAAAGAACTTAGATTGACATTTCTATGGACTTTATTTTGGGGTTGCCTAGAACTAAGAAGGGGAGGGATTCTATTTTTGTTGTTGTGGATAGATTCTCTAAGATGGCACATTTTATAGCTTGTCATAAAACCCATGATGCTTCAAACATTGCGGATTTGTTCTTTAGAGAAGTCGTTAGGTTGCATGGCATGCCTAGGACTATTGTTTCTGTTCGCGATGTTAAATTCTTGAGTTACTTTTGGAATACTTTATGGGCTAAACTTGGCACAAAATTGTTGTTTTCTACTACTTGTCATCCTCAAACTGATGGACAAACTGAAGTTGACAATAGAACTTTGGGAACACCTATGCGTGCTATTCATAAAAAGAACTTGGATTGACATTTCTATGAACTTTATTTTGGGGTTGCATAGGACTAAGAAGGGGAGGGATTCTATTTTTGTTGTTGTGGATAGATTTTCTAAGATGGTACATTTTATAGCTTGTCATAAAACCCATGATGCTTCAAACATTGCGGACTTGTTCTTTAGAGAAGTCGCTAGGTTGCATGGCATGCCTAGGACTATTGTTTCTGGTCGCGATGTTAAATTCTTGAGTTACTTTTGGAAGACTTTATGGGCTAAACTTGGCACAAAATTGTTGTTCTCTACTATTAGTCATTCTCAAACGGATGGACAAACTAAAGTTGTCAATAGAACTTTGGGAACACCTTTGCGTGCTATTCTTAAAAAGAACTTGGATTGACATTTCTATGGACTTTATTTTGGGGTTGCCTAGGACTAAGAATGGGAGGGATTCTATTTTTGTTGTTGTGTATAGATTCTCTAAGATGACACATTTTATAGCTTGTCATAAAACCCATGATGCTTCAAACATTGCGGATTTGTTCTTTAGAGAAGTCGTTAGGTTGCATGGCATGCCTAGGACTATTGATTTCTGGTCGCGACGTTAAATTATTGAGTTACTTTTGGAAGACTTTATGTGCTAAACTTGGCACAAAATTGTTGTTTTCTACTACTTGTCATCCTCAAACGGATGGACAAACTGAAGTTGACAATAGAACTTTGGGAACACCTTTGCGTGCTATTCTTAAAAAGAACTTGGATTGACATTTCTATGGACTTTATTTTGGGGTTGCATAGGACTAAGAAGGGGAGGGATTCTATTTTTGTTGTTGTGGATAGATTTTCTAAGGTGGTACATTTTATAGCTTGTCATAAAACCGATGATGCTTCAAACATTGCGGACTTGTTCTTTAGAGAAGTCGTTAGGTTGCATGGCATGCCTAGGACTATTGTTTCTGGTCGCGATGTTAAATTCTTCAGTTAATTTTGGAATACTTTATGGGTTAAACTTGGCACAAAATTGTTGTTTTCTACTACTTGTCATCCTCAAACGGATGGACAAACTGAAGTTGTCAACAGAAATTGGGAACACTTTTGCGTGCTATTCTTAAAAAGAACTTTGATTGACATTTCTATGGACTTTATTTTGGGGTTGCCTAGGACTAAGAAGGGGAGGGATTCTATTTTTGTTGTTGTGTATAGATTCTCTAAGATGGCACATTTTATAGCTTGTCATAAAACCCATGATGCTACAAACATTGCGGATTTGTTCTTTAGAGAAGTCGTTAGGTTGCATGGCATGCCTAGGACTATTGTTTTCTCGTCGCGACGTTAAATTATTGAGTTACTTTTTGAAGACTTTATGTGCTAAACTTGGCACAAAATTGTTGTTTTCTACTACTTGTCATCCTCAAACGGATGGACAAACTGAAGTTGACAATAGAACTTTGGGAACACCTTTGCGTGCTATTCTTAAAAAGAACTTGGATTGAAATTTCTATGGACTTTATTTTGGGGTTGCCTAGGACTAAGAAGGGGAGGGATTCTATTTTTGTTGTTGTGGATAGATTCTCTAAGATGGTACATTTTATAGCTTGTCATAAAACCCATGATGCTTCAAACATTGCGGATTTGTTCTTTAGAGAAGTCGATAGGTTGCATGGCATGCCTAGGACTATTGTTTTCTCGTCGCGACGTTAAATTATTGAGTTACTTTTTGAAGACTTTATGTGCTAAACTTGGCATAAAATTGTTGTTTTCTACTACTTGTCATCCTGAAACGGATGGACAAACTGAAGTTGACAATAGAACTTTGGGAACACCTTTGCGTGCTATTCTTAAAAAGAACTTGGATTGACATTTCTATGGACTTTATTTTGGGGTTGCATAGGACTAAGAAAGGGAGGGATTCTATTTTTGTTGTTGTGGATAGATTCTCTGAGATGGCACATTTTATAGCTTGTCATAAAACCCATGATGCTTCAAACATTGCGGATTTGTTCTTTAGAGAAGTCGTTAGATTGCATGGCATGCCTAGGACTATTGTTTCTGGTCGCGATGTTAAATTCTTGAGTTAATTTTAGAATACTTTATGGGCTAAACTTGGCACAAAATTGTTGTTTTCTACTACTTGTAATGCTCAAACGGATGGACAAACTGAAGTTGTCAATAGAACTTTGGGAACACTTTTGCGTGCTATTCTTGAAAAGAACTTGGATTGACATTTCTATGGAATTTATTTTGGGGTTGCCTAGGACTAAGAATGGGAAGGATTCAATTTTTGTTGTTGTTGATAGATTCTCTAAGATGGCACATTTTATAGCTTGTCATAAAACCCATGATGCTTCAAACATTGCGGATTTGTTCTTTAGAGAAGTCGATAGGTTGCATGGAATGCCTAGGACTATTGTTTTCTCGTCGCGACGTTAAATTATTGAGTTACTTTTTGAAGACTTTATGTGCTAAACTTGGCACAAAATTGTTGTTTTCTACTACTTGTCATCCTCAAACGGATGGACAAACTGAAGTTGACAATAGAACTTTAAGAACATCTTTGCGTGCTATTCTTAAAAAGAACTTGGATTGACATTTCTATGGACTTTATTTTGGGGTTGCATAGGACTAAGAAGGGGAGGGATTCTATTTTTGTTGTTGTGGATAGATTCTCTAAGATGGCACATTTTATAGCTTGTCATAAAACCCATGATGCTTCAAACATTGCGGATTTGTTCTTTAGAGAAGTCGTTAGGTTGCATGGAATGCCTAGGACTATTGTTTCTGGTCGCGATGTTAAATTCTTGAGTTAATTTTAGAATACTTTATGGGCTAAACTTGGCACAAAATTGTTGTTTTCTACTACTTGTCATGCTCAAACGGATGGACAAACTGAAGTTGTCAATAGAACTTTGGGAACACTTTTGCATGCTATTCTTAAAAAGAACTTGGATTGACATTTCTATGGACTTTATTTTGGGGTTGCCTAGGACTAAGAAGGGGAGTGATTCTATTTTTGTTGTTGTGGATAGATTCTCTAAGATGGCACATTTTATAGCTTGTCATAAAACCCATGATGCTTCAAACATTGCGGATTTGTTCTTTAGAGAAGTCGTTAGGTTGCATGGCATGCCTAGGACTATTGTTTTCTGGTCGCGACGTTAAATTATTGAGTTACTTTTGGAATACTTTATGTGCTAAACTTGCAACAAAATTGTTGTTTTCTACTACTTTTCATCCTCAAACGGATGGACAAACTGAAGTTAACAATAGAACTTTGGGAACACCTTTGCGTGCTATTCTTAAAAAGCACTTTAATTGACATTTCTATTGAATTTATTTTGGGGTTGCATAGGACTAAGAAGGGGAGGGATTCTATTTTTGTTGTTGTGGATAGTTTCTCTAAGATGGTACATTTTATAGCTTGTTATAAAACCGATGATGCTTCAAACATTGCGGACTTGTTCTTTAGAGAAGTCGCTAGGTTTCATGGCATGCCTAGGACTATTGTTTCTGGTCGCGATGTTAAATTCTTGAGTTGCTTTTGGAATACTTTATGGGCTAAACTTTGCAAAAAATTGTTGTTTTCTACTACTTGTCATCCTCAAACGGATGGACAAACTGAAGTTGTCAATAGAAATTGGGAACACCTTTGCGTGCTATTCTAAAAAAGAACTTTGATTGACATTTCTATGGACTTTATTTTGGGGTTGCCTAGGACTAAGAAGGGGAGAGATTCTATTTTTGTTGTTGTGGATAGATTCTCTAAGATAGCACATTTTATAGCTTGTCATAATACCCATGATGCTTCAAACATTGCAGATTTGTTCTTTAGAGAAGTCGTTAGGTTGCATGGCATGCCTAGGACTATTGTGACACCCTGACCCGTAACAATAAAAAAAATAATACAGCGGAAATAAAGTTTTCTTTTAAAATATGGAAGGAGTTTCAAAAATACATTTCATAAAAATGTTTACAAAATAGCAATACATGATCATTTAAATGACATAACAAAATACAAAATATCATTTTTATGATCATGTCAAAATCTTCCTTCCAACGGTGCATGCATATGACCCCTATCCACAGTCAACGTGTGGGGACCCGGGTTCTAACTCAATTCTTTCTGGGATTAAATGGATCATTAATAAAATGTGGGTCAATTTTTTTCGCTTTCTAACATTAAATCGAATGTTAACATAAAGCGTTTCATTTTTATTTTAAGCAAACATAAATCAACAACTATTACATGTCGTGATCCAGTAGCCTTACTTGTTATACATGTTACAAGAACAACATAACATCTCTAGTATCAACATAAAAAGTCTTCTGCTACACCCGGCATCACCACGCTATCAACTCTCTCTTCCTCGTCGTGACCCTGATCCTGCCCCACCTGTTGCCATGCACACATACAGACACGACAACAGCCGGATAACTCCGGTGAGAACATATCCCAGTATAAAACATGGATGCATGCAATGTAATAAATCATGTACAAATGCATAATGTAATAGCCGAGCCCGGTGTACGGTACGATTTAAGTTTTGTTTGTTATTTGGGATATTTGATTAGATGTTTATAGTTGTGTTTTGGGCTTTAGTATTTTTGGTTATTATTTATTTGAGGTATTAGTTGTTGTTGGTTGTTCGTTTCAGCGTTTCGGTTCGATTTTAGTTGCTTTGGAATAGTGTTTTGCCGTGAGTAGAGTGCACCCGCGCTCTTAGAGGAGTGCCCCCGCGGTGTACTGTGCTGTTTTGGAGTTTGAAGTGCCGTGAGCACACCGCACCCGCGGCGTATGTAGAGACCGCCCCGCGGTAGAGACCGCACCCGCGCTGCTTGCGTCGCCGCACCCGCGCTGTTCGTGTTCCAGAATTTTTGAGATGCCGTAAGCCATTGCGCACCCGCGGTGCCTTGTAGATGAGCGCACCCGCGGTGAAGGTATGGGCGAGTTTTTAAGCTACTTTTGGAGTGGTGGCCATACTTTCCCTTCTTTTCTCCTCCATTCTCGACTTTTCTCTCCATTTCAAGGGTTTTTAGTCATTTCTTTCACTTCCTATCTTCGATTCAAGGCGTTTGTTTGGAATTTCGACTTGAGTTCGACGTTCTCCTTGGTGCTAGGAAGCTTGGGTAAGCTTTTTGGTGCGATTCTGTTAAGGTTGTAAATTAAGAGTTGTTTAGGTTGGTTGTTTATGTGGATTATGGATTATTTAGCTTGTAATCTTGGATATTTAGTTGATATTGGTGTTATTGTGGATTATTTGTTGTAGGTGGTGATCAAGAAGCTAAGTTGAGGTGTTTGTTGTGGTTTGTAAGTGGAAATTCATTCCTTTTGCTCACATGATTTTATATGTATGTGTTTCAAAGAGTTTATTGTGTTATTCCCTTTCATTTGATCTATAGTATGTATTGTTATATGTATTGGAGGCATTGTATGTCTCATTATTGATTAAAGGGAATACAAAAAGATATATAGAGTTCAAAGTGATTGTTAAATCCAGAGAAGAGTTTAAATGTTTTCGGATTGATAAATACATAGTCAGAGATTGCATGCAATATTAGATGATCATCGCCCAGAGGCTTATATCCCTCAGAGTTATCGGTATTTATATCGATTTGGGATACGAGCAACCCCAGAGCAGAGATACTATTGATATCAATCCCCAGAGCAAAAGAGAAATACCATCATATTTTTATGCTATTGCTATGTTATTGATATTCAGAGTTTACAGTTCAGAGTTGATGGTATTTATGATTTCAAAGAGATGTTTTACAGAGTTATTGTTCATTGTTATATAAGAGTTCCACTTGCTGAGATTTATTCTCATTTCAGTTATTTTCATGTGATGCAGATCAGAGTGGTGCCCCGGGACGTTGACTGTGGATTGGGGGTCATATGCATACACCGTGGAAGGAGGATTTTGGCATGATCATAGGAATGATGTTTTGTTTTTGTTATGTCATTTAAATGATCATGTATTTATTTTGTAAAGATATTTGATGAAATGTATTTTGAAACTCCTTCCGTATATTTTGAAAAGAAAAATTTTATTTCCGCTGCGTATTTATTTTAAAAGAGGTCAGGGTGTCACATTTAGTGGTATCAGAGCGGTGTTCTTCGGACCAATGCATATGACTTCGTCTACTTTCAACTGTCCGGGTATGTTTTCTTTGCATCTATCTATTGTTAAGTATTGATTGGTATCTTGTGAGCATTGTAGAGTAGAGGATGCCTCCTAAGCGTAAGGCGTCAGAGGGGGAGGATAGTTCGTCCTCGAGAGTTGTCGACGAGTTCGGCAAGTTACTGAAGGAGCAGGCTAAGGTTCACAGTGAGCAGATCCAGCAGTTGCTTAGACTGCAAGGAGCAGGCCAGGGCAGAGGCCAAGGTAGAGGGCAGGTTGCTCCAGCTGCAGTTGGTTCTGATGCTATCTTTTCTGCGTTTAAGAGGATGGATCCACCCGAGTTTCCAGGCAGCTCCGATCCTTTAGCTGCAGTAGAGTGGGTCAAGGCTTTGGAGGCGATTTTTGATCATCTCCACTATGAGGACAGAGATCGTATCAGTTGTGCTGTTTTTATGCTGGTTAAAGCTGCACGTTTGTGGTGGAATGCGACCAAGGTTGGCATTGATGTTTCTACTTTGAAGTGGTCTGAGTTTACTGAGCTTTTCTACGACAAGTACTTTCCTGATGCACTGCGAGCGAGGAAGGTTACAGAGTTCTTGGAGCTTCGTCAGGGGAGCTTGAACGTGGATGAGTATATTCTCAAGTTCGAGGAGGGTTGCTTATTTGCTCCGTACATTGCTACCAGTGATAAAGATAAAGGCGCTCACTTCATTCGAGGCCTTAGAGCGGAGATCAGGCGTGACATCAATATGTCCAAGGCTGTTACTTTCAAGGAGATTGTGTCCAAGGCGTTGCTAGCAGAGCAGGACGAGAAGGATATCGCCAGGGAGAGGCAGGCGAGGCACCAGGCTAGTATGCAAAGAGGCCAGAGTTCAGGTCAGCGTGGCAGAGATCGATTCAAGGGGAAGGGCAAGGTGGATCAGAGTCCTAGGCCACCGTCAGCGCCAGTTGCTCCGTCTGATTCTGAGAGATCCTTGTGTCCCAAGTGTAGCAGACCCCATCGTGGAGAGTGTAGATTTGGCTCTCGTTCTTGCTATCGTTGTGGCATGCCAGGCCATATTTCCAGAGATTGTCCTAAAGGAGCTAGCCAGGAGAAGGTGCAGGGTCGTATCTTTTCGATGACTAAGGAAGGTATTAATCGTAATTCTTCTGTAATCTCTAGTTCCATTTTAATTTCAGGCAGAGTAGCTACTACTTTGATTGATACTGGTGCTACTCATTCTTTTATGTCTGAATTGTTTTTGAGATCTTTGGGTATAGTTCCTTCTGTTATTCCCCTTCAGCTTAGTGTTGTTTTGCCTTCGGGAGATGTTTTGTGCCCGACTTCCATAGTGTATGCGTGCCCCGTTCGTTTTGTTGATCGAGAGGTCTTTGCTGATTTGATTGTGATCCCGATGGTTGCCTTTGATGTTATTCTTGGCATGGATTGGCTGTCGACCTATCGTGCTGTTATTGATTGCGTTGCTAAGACGGTGACTTTTGCAGATGATGACCAGGGAGGAGTTCTCGCCAGCTCAGGTACTTCGCTGGTCCTTCCTTTTATTTCGTGTCTTGATGCTGAGAGGCTATTGTGTAGAGGTTGTGATGTTTTTCTGGCATCTGTTGTGGATGTTGATAGACTGATTAAGTTGAATATTGATGATATTGATGTGGTGAGGGAGTTTGCGGATGTGTTTGAGGATGATGTTCCGGGTTTGCCACCGGATAGAGATGTAGAGTTTGTCATTGATCTTGCTCCAGGTACGGTTCCTATTTCTAAGGCTCCTTATAGGATGGCTCCTACCGAGATGAAAGAGTTGAAGACGCAGTTGCAGGATCTTCTAGATAAGGGTTTCATTCGTCCGAGTTCTTCGCCTTGGGGAGCTCCGGTTCTATTTGTTAAGAAGAAGGACGGGTCTTTGCGTCTGTGTATCGATTACAGGGAGCTTAACAAAGTGACGATCAAGAACAAGTATCCGTTGCCTCGGATAGATGATTTGTTTGACCAACTTCAGGGTGCCACTGTTTTCTCGAAGATTGATCTTTGGTCTGGCTACTATCAATTGAAGGTTAGGGAGTCCGATATCCCTAAGACGGCTTTCAGGACCAGGTATGGTCACTTTGAGTTTCTCGTGATGTCTTTTGGTTTGACCAATGCCCCTTCTGTTTTCATGGACCTGATGAACCGTGTGTTCAAGCCGTATTTGGATAGCTTCGTCATTGTCTTTATCGACGATATCCTGATCTATTCCAAGACCAGAGAGCTTCACTCAGAGCATCTCAGAATTGTGCTCCAGTTGTTGAGAGAGCGGAGGTTGTTTGCTAAGTTGAAGAAGTGTGAGTTTTGGCTGGATTAGATTTCTTTTCTAGGCCATGTCGTTTCGAGGGATGGCATTGCTGTTGATCCGATGAAGATAGAGGCGATTCAGAAGTGGCCTATTCCTACGACTGTTTCAGAGGTACGCAGTTTCCTTGGTTTGGCGGGTTATTATCGTCGTTTCATTTTGGATTTTTCCAAGATTGCCCTGCCATTGTCCAATCTGACAAGGAAGACTGTGAAGTTCGAGTGGTCTTTAGATTGCCAGAGTGCATTTCAGGAATTGAAGGATAGATTGACGACGGCTCCTGTTCTTTCTTTGCCTTGTGGTTCAGAGGACTTTGTTGTCTATACTGATGCGTCGAAGAAGGGTCTCGGTGCAGTGTTGATGCAGAGAGGTAAGGTCATTGCCTATGCTTCTCGCCAGTTGAAGGATTATGAGAAGAATTATCCGACGCATGATTTAGAGTTGGCAGCTGTGGTTTTCGCCCTGAAGATTTGGAGACACTACTTGTATGGCGAAAAGTGTGAGATTTTCACAGACCACAAGAGTTTGAAGTATCTGTTTTCGCAGAAAGAGCTCAATATGCGGCAGAGGAGGTGGTTAGAGCTTGTCAAAGATTACGATGTAACTATCAGTTATCACCCAGGGAAGGCGAATGTTGTGGCTGATGCTTTGAGTCGTAAGTCGAGTGCTTCATTGAGTTCTTTGGTTCAGAGACCGTTGCTGATGGATTTGCAGAGAGAGGAGATTGATCTGGTGATTCCAGGCACCATTGCTCGTCTTTCAGCGTTAGTTATTCGATCTTCATTGACGGACAGGATCCGTAGAGAGCAGTCGACTGATGTTCAGTTGACAGAGTTGAGAGATAGAGCAGAGATTAGAGGTAATTCAGAGTTCGCCTTGAATGGTGATGGTTTGGTGACTTTCAGAGGTCGTATTTGTGTTCCTTCTGGCGACGATATTCGTAGAGATATTCTGACAGAGGCTCATACCGCGCCGTATTCGATTCATCCAGGCAGTACGAAGATGTATCAGGATCTTCGTCGACTCTACTGGTGGCCAGGTATGAAGAAGGATGTTGCCGTGTTCATTTCTCAGTGCCTTACTTGTCAGCAGGTGAAGATTGAGCACCAGAGACCTGCTGGGACATTGTTGTCGTTGCCGATTCCTCAGTGGAAGTGGGAGCATATTACGATGGATTTCGTGACTGGTCTTCCCAGAGTGCAGAGAGGTTTCAATTCTATTTGGGTTATCGTTGATCGATTGACTAAGTCAGCGCATTTTCTTCCAGTCAAGACGACGTATTCGATGAATCAGTATGCCAAGGACTACATTGCAGAGATTGTCAGACTTCATGGTGTTCCTGTGTCGATCGTGTCTGATCGTGACCCTAGATTTACTTCAGAGTTTTGGAAGAGTTTGCACAGAGCTATGGGTTCGCGGTTAGCGTTCAGTACAGCCTATCATCCTCAGAGTGATGGTCAGTCAGAGAGAGTTATTCAGATTCTTGAGGATATGCTCAGAGCTTGTACTATTGACTTTCCAGGTAGCTGGGATTCTTTGTTGCCTTTGGTTGAGTTCACTTATAATAATAGCTACCAGGCGACGATTGGCATGGCACCGTATGAGGCACTTTATGGCAGGAAGTGCAGATCTCCCTTGTATTGGGACGAGGTTGGTGAGAGGAAGATGTTGGGACCAGAGTTGGTCCAGCAGACTGCTGATGTTGTTGCTGTTATCAGAGAAAGGATGAAGACTGCCCAGTCCAGACAGAAGAGCTATGCAGATGTTCGTCGTAGACCTTTGCAGTTCGAGGTTGGCGACCATGTATTTCTGAAGATAGCACCTCTCAAGGGTGTGATGAGATTTGGTAAGAAGGGCAAGTTGAGTCCTAGATTTATTGGTCCATTCGAGATTTTGGACAGAGTTGGTGACAGAGCCTACAGATTAGCCCTACCTCCAGATCTTGACAGAGTTCATAATGTGTTTCACGTTTCGATGCTCAGGAAGTATGTTGCAGATCCTTCCCATGTTCTTCGCCATGAGCCATTGGACTTGACGCCGAATTTGACGTATCAAGAGATTCCGATTCAGATTTTGGATCGCACAGTTAGAGTTCTGAGGAACAAAGAGATCGGCATTGTCAAAGTTCTTTGGAGGAACCATTTGATAGAGGAGGCTACGTGGGAACCAGAGGATGAGATGAGAGAGAAGTATCCTGAGTTGTTCGTGCCGTGACGTCAATTTCGCGGACGAAATTCCCTTAAGGGGGGAAGATTGTAATAGCCGAGCCCGGTGTACGGTACGATTTAAGTTTTGTTTGTTATTTGGGATATTTGATTAGATGTTTATAGTTGTGTTTTGGGCTTTAGTATTTTTGGTTATTATTTATTTGAGGTATTAGTTGTTGTTGGTTGTTCGTTTCAGCGTTTCGGTTCGATTTTAGTTGCTTTGGAATAGTGTTTTGCCGTGAGTAGAGTGCACCCGCGCTCTTAGAGGAGTGCCCCCGCGGTGCACTGTGCTATTTTTGGAGTTTGAGTGCCGTGAGCACACCGCACCCGCGGCGTTGTAGAGACCGCCCCTGCGGTAGAGACCGCACCCGCGCTGCTTGCGTCGCCGCACCCGCGGTGTTAGTGTTCCAGAATTTTTGAGATTGCCGTAGCTATTGCGCACCCGCGGTCCTTGTGTTGGCGCACCCGCGGTGAAGGTATGGGCGAGATATTTAGTCGATTTTGGAGTGGTTGGCCATCACTTTTCCTTTTTCTTTCCTTCTCATTTTCGCATTTCTCTCCATTTTTAGGGTTTTTGGTCATTTCTTTCACTTCCTATCTTCGATTCAAGCGTTTGTTTGGAATTTCGACTTGAGTTCGACGTTCTCCTTGGTGCTAGGAAGCTTGGGTAAGTTTTTGGTGCGATTCTGTTAAGGTTGTAAATTAAGAGTTGTTTAGATTGGTGTTATTTGTGGATTATTTGTTGTAGGTGGTGATCAAGAGCTAAGTTGAGGTGTTTGTTGTGGTTTGTAAGTGGAAATTCATTCCTTTTGCTCACATGATTTTATATGTATGTGTTTCAAAGAGTTTATTGTGTTATTCCCTTTCATTTGATCTATAGTATGTATTGTTATATGTATTGGAGGCATTGTATGTCTCATTATTGATTAAAGGGAATACAAAAAGATATATAGAGTTCAAAGTGATTGTTAAATCCAGAGAAGAGTTTAAATGTTTTCGGATTGATAAATACATAGTCAGAGATTGCATGCAATATTAGATGATCATCGCCCAGAGGCTTATATCCCTCAGAGTTATCGGTATTTATATCGATTTGGGATACGAGCAACCCCAGAGCAGAGATACTATTGATATCAATCCCCAGAGCAAAAGAGAAATACCATCATATTTTTATGCTATTGCTATGTTATTGATATTCAGAGTTTACAGTTCAGAGTTGATGGTATTTATGATTTCAAAGAGATGTTTTACAGAGTTATTGTTCATTGTTATATAAGAGTTCCACTTGCTGAGATTTATTCTCATTTCAGTTATTTTCATGTGATGCAGATCAGAGTGGTGCCCCGGGACGTTGACTGTGGATTGGGGGTCATATGCATACACCGTGGAAGGAGGATTTTGGCATGATCATAGGAATGATGTTTTGTTTTTGTTATGTCATTTAAATGATCATGTATTTATTTTGTAAAGATATTTGATGAAATGTATTTTGAAACTCCTTCCGTATATTTTGAAAAGAAAAATTTTATTTCCGCTGCGTATTTATTTTAAAAGAGGTCAGGGTGTCACACATAACATAAATCAAGTAACATGAATATACATCTAAACATGTAGTAGAATACAAATCTGTATTCGACAATTCAAATCTTGACTCGACTCTTTTCTAATCTAGGGATCCCGGTGTGAATAAGACGGTCTGTTACCTACCCAACCACTCGGGGCAACGATACGTCTTATTCCTAGACTTCGGTCAACTCTGTATCGAGGGTCTACACATATAGCAAATCTGCTCCTATGCATCGATACACCGAAACGTCTAGTTTGGCAAGTCTGCCAATCTCTCCTATCTCAGGACTCGAATATAAATCAATAAACAAGGCATTACATAATCAATGTAATAACAATCTAGTATGTGATTTAGGGAAACTCGTATCAAATCTGAATCGAGTTGTGCAATCCCGTGACCACATGAATTATACCTTTCTTGTCGAATCGTCTGTCGAGATCTCGAATCAAATGTCAAACCTGTCACCTCAAATCTGAAACGGCAATGTGTAGACACCCAATATCAATTTCTAACTCAAAGCAACATATATGCCAATCAATAATAAATCTCGGTACAAATCTACGGCATAACAGCGTATTCTCGCAATACCGATCAACTCAATCTCAACAAACAATATATACCATAGCCACAACTCATAATCTTCATAATATACTCATCAACACAATATAATATGCTCAATTCTTCCAATCAATATCAATATACATGCTGGAAATTCGCAAGGCTCGTATACGGTGTCCGAAAATCGATCTGATAACAAATATACGATGCTCTATATATCAAGAACATATATTCGCAACAAAATCATAAGTTCCCCAACATCCACAATCTGAATCATGCTGGAATTATATCAAACTTACGTCACTTTGTAGCCGTCAATGCAAGGAACACAAATCTTACCTCGGAATTAAAATCGGATGAACAACTCTTGCATAATATAGTTTCTAGGCTATGAAAATTTGAGGATTCTTGAAGAGGAACTCTCGATTCTGCTGATGAAGAAATGAAGAGATGAAGTGTCAATACAACATATATATATATATAGCATGCCATGTGTCAAGTAGAGAAACGAAGGTGGCACTTCGCATGCAGCACCGCGGGTGCGCTCTTCTTGCACCGCGGGTGCGCTGTGCTCACGGCGAGTTCATCCAAAAATGTAGCACTTAGACCGCGGGTGCGGTCCTTACATGACCGCTGGTGCGGTCTCACACCGCGGGTGCGGTCGTGCTAGCACCGCGGGTGCGGTGTCTGTTCGCATATTTCCCTCAATTTTCTATCACCTACACCGCGGGGGCGGTAGTCCTAGCACCGCAGGGGCGGTGTGGCTTCGGCCATGCTTGCTCAAACTCTCATTTTTCATGTCACGCATTCTCCTCTTCAAGTCTCACATCGATGACAACGGAAAATTCTTGAGCCTTACATTTCTCCCCCTCTTAGACAGGAGTTCGTCCTCGAACTCGCAAACAACTTAATCAATCATAGTAAAGGAAGAAATGACATTAGAACTGAAAGAAAACTCACATCATACAAATAGCTCGGGATGCCTCTGTTTCATCTCAGACTCTGTCTCCCAAGTTGCTTCCTCGATGCCATGACGATTCCATTGAACCTTCACCAGCGGAATAGTCTTGGTTCTAAGCTGTTTCTCCTTCCGATCAAGAATCTGAATCGGTCGCTCAATATAGCTCAAAGTCTGATCTAACTCGGCTTCTTCAGATTGAATGACTTGAGAATCATCTGGCATGTATCTGCGCAACATCGATACATGAAAAACATCATGTATACCGGACAGTGAAGGAGGAAGAGCAAGTCTGTAAGCTCGATCGCCAATCTTTTCAAGAATCTCATACGGACCGATGTATCTAGGAGACAACTTTCCTCGCTTGCCAAATCTGACAACGCCTCTGAAAGGTGAAATCTTCAAAAATACTTTGTCTCCCTGTTCGAATACTAACGGTCTACGTCTAATATTGGCGTACTTCGCTTGCCTATCCTGTGCCGTTTTCATTCGTTTCTGAATGATCTTTACTTTTTCTGTCATCTCACGAATCATATCAGGCCCCAACTCTGGTACCTCAGAAATATCATCCCAGTACAACGGAGATCTGCACTTCTTTCCGTATAAAGCTTCGAACGGTGCCATCTCTATGCTCGTCTGATAGCTGTTGTTGTATGAAAACTCACACAATGGCAATGAATCTTGCCAACTAGTACCAAAATCTAGTACTACAGCTCTCAGCATATCCTCTAAAGTCTGGATAGTCCGCTCTGACTGTCCGTCCGTCTGGGGATGATAAGCAGTGCTCAGGTGTAAAGTCGTACCCAAAGCCTGCTGCAAGCTGTGCCAAAAGTGAGAAGTGAATCGTGGATCTTGATCTGATACGATCGACTTCGGCACACCATGCAATCTGACGACCTCTCTGACATACAACTCGGCCATCTGATCATGTCGATAGGTCATCTGGTACGGAATAAAACACGCTGATTTGGTCAGTCTGTCTATTACAACCCAAATCGCGTCACAGCCTCGCGAAGATCGAGGTAACTTCGTCACGAAGTCCATGGAAATGTGGTCCCATTTCCATTCAGGAACAAACAAACTCTGAAGTAAACCTCCGGGCTTCTTTCTCTCTGCCTTCACCTGCTGGCAATTCAGGCACTTAGACACAAATTCTGCAATGTCTGTCTTCATCTGCTTCCACCAGAATTGTGTCTTCAAGTTGTTATACATCTTCCTGCCACCAGGATGAATGCTGAACCGACTACAGTGTGCTTCCGACATGATCTGTCGTCTCAAATCTGAAACATCTGGCACCACTAGGCGGTTATTCACATACAGAACAGAATCTCTGACCTGATATTCTGAGATATGACCAGCTCTGACCATATCAATCGATTTCTGCACACTCGGATCAGTTCTCTGTGCTTCTTTGATCCTCGAAATCAAGTCTGGCTCAATCTGAATCGCAGCAAGTCGCAACGGTCTACTCTCTGTATTAAATGTCAATCCAGACAAGCAACAATCTTCTACTAAACTCGATACACCTATAGTCGACAAGGACAAAGAACATACCTTTCGACTCAAGGCGTCTGCCGCTGCATTCGACTTTCCTGGATGGTACTTGATCTCGCAATCAAAATCTTTCAGCAGAACAAGCCATCGTCGCTGCCTCATGTTCAACTCTGACTGGGAAAAGAGATATTTCAGGCTCTTATGATCGGAATAGATCTCAAATTTCTCGTCATACAAATAATGACGCCAGATCTTAAGTGCAAACACAATCGCCGCCAATTCAAGATCATGAATCGGGTAACGAGTCTCGTGCGGCTTCAGCTGTCTAGAGGCGTATGCTATCACGTGCCCTCGCTGCATAAGAACACATCCAAGCCCTCTGTGAGATGCGTCACAGTATACAACGAACTCACCTGTACCTGCAGGAATCGTCAAGACAGGCGCACTAGTCAGCCTCTTCTTCAGCTCAACAAAACTGGCTTCACAATCTTCGGACCACACAAATGGCATATTCTTCTGTGTCAACTGGGTAATCGGCTTCGCTATACTGGAGAAGTCTCGAATAAAACGTCGATAATACCCGGCTAGACCCATGAAACTGCGTATCTCTGGCACAGAAGTCGGTCTCGGCCAACTGATCACAGCCTCAACTTTACTCGGATCTACCGCAATACCATCTCCAGATATAATGTGCCCTAAGAAGACAACCTGTCTCAGCCAGAATTCACACTTGGACAGTTTAGCATACAACTGCTCCTGTCGCAAAGTCTTCAGCACAATTCTCAGATGATCTGCATGCTCAGTCAAACTCTTCGAATACACCAAAATGTCGTCAATAAACACAATCACAAAATCATCTAAATATCTCTGAAAAATGCGGTTCATCAAACTCATAAACACCGCAGGTGCATTCGTCAAACCGAAAGGCATGACAACAAACTCGTAATGTCCATACCTGGTTCGGAATGCAGTCTTCGGAATATCAACGTCTCTAACTCGGAGCTGATGATACCCTGATCTCAAATCAATCTTCGAGTATACCGAAGATCCCTGTAACTGATCAAACAGATCATCGATGCGAGGCAAAGGATACTTGTTCTTCACGGTTGCCTTGTTCAACTGCCTATAATCAATGCACAGTCGCATCGAACCATCTTTCTTTCTAACGAAAAGCACTGGAGCACCCCAAGGAGATACACTGGGTCTGATATATCCCTTGGACAGAAGATCCTCCAACTGTGCTTTCAACTCTTTCAACTCTATCGGCGCCATCCTATACGGAGCTCTCGAAATAGGAACAGAACCGGGCATAAGATCTATGCTGAAATCAACCTCTCGAACAGGAGGCAACCCTGGAATCTCATCAGGAAAAATATCTGCAAACTCGCAAACCACTGGCAAATCTGCCAATGCTGGGCTCGTCTTCAGTAGATCTACTGAATATACAAGAAAGCCCTCTGCTCCTCTCTGAAGCAATCTACTCATAGTCAGAGCAGATACTAAGGGAATCCGAGATCTGGAGCCCTTGCCGTAGAATTTCCACTCGTCTGTCATCTCGGGTATGAATCTGACAATCTTGTGGAAACAATCTACCGTGGCCCTGTACTTGGTCAACATGTCTATGCCAACTATACAGTCAAAATCAGCTAAACCAAGTACTACACAATCAAGATCAATCTCATGCCCCTCAAACTGAAGCATACAGTGTCTAACAGTAGTCACAGATATCAAACCACTTCCCAACGGAGAAGCTATAGACACTACTGTCGACAACGACTCAACAGGCAATGAATGTCTCAATGCAAAATGTTCAGAGATAAATGTATGCGATGCCCCTGTGTCTATCAACACATATGCAGGATAACCGCAAAGAAAACAGTTACCTGCAATGACGTCATCTGGCGCCTCCTGCGCCTGTTCCTCTGTCAGGGCAAAAACACGTGCCTGCTGTCGAGGAGGCTGACTCACCGTCTGACTACCTCCTGGCCTCTGCTGTGTCTGTGTGGAGGGTGGCTGGAAGGAGTGTACAGAAGATGCCTGTCTCTCCATCTGTGGCGCTACAGCAGACGATCCTGCACTCTGGAATCGCTGAGAACTCCTCTGTGGGCACTCTGGCGAAATGCCCCTGCTGTCTGCAGATGTTGCAGCGTCCCAGAACTCCTTGACACTGCTCTGTGGCATGTCGCCCTCCGCACGAACCACAGTATACACCACTGGAATCTGAACCCTGACCTCTCTGTCGAGATCCACTCGAACTCGATGAACTGCTCCCAGATTTCTTAAACTGTTTGCCCTTAGCCTTCAGAAATTCCTTCTTACCACTACCACTAGATCCACTGTCAAAACGAGGAGGAAGTGGTGGAAACTGTACGGTAGTAGGCTGTGGCGGTCTCTGCCCCTGAACACCGTAGGAAGCTCCTCGCTGCCTGATCAAGCCAGCCTCGGCTCCCTTCGCTCGGTTCAGTGCCTCTGAAAAATTACTAGGCCGGCCCGTGTTCACCAAAGTAAAGACATCGGGATTCAGCCCGTTGATGAACTGATCGGCCACTGCCTCGTCGTTCCCGGCCACATGCGGTGCAAATCGTAGCAATGCAGAAAATTTAGCCACATACTCCTCGATGTTCCACTGTCCCTGCTTCAGATTCGCAAATTCAGCTCCCTTATCTTTCCGGTAGGAAACGGGGAAGAAACGCTGATAGAACTCATCTTTAAAAACTTTCCACGTGATATCAATGCCTCGGTGCTCCAAGGCTCTCTTCGTAGTCAACCACCAGCTCTTGGCAACCTCTTGCATCTGATGCCCTATCAGCTTCACACGTCGTTCGTCAGTGTAAGCCAAAGACTCAAACAACATCTCGATATCATCGAGCCAGCTCTCGCACTCTACTGCACTCTCGGTGCCCTTCAGGGTAGGCGGATGGAAAGACTGGAATCTCTTCAATAAAGTCTCCATCGGCGTAGCGGTAACATCCATCTGTGCACCTGATGTGCTACCCTGCTCTGGCTGAGGTATACGTCTAGGCGGCATAAATCTGATTATCAAACTGATTAGTACATAATCAATGTCATCTGTCTCAGCCCTCGTCTGATCATATACCTCTGATCGAGAATCGGTTCTGATTCAGGCTTGAAATGCTGTAAATCAATTCAGATAATACAACACAACATATAATAGGGAAAGCAATAAAGCATGCTAGCATCTCAAAAGCAAGGAAGATGACTCGATCTACCCCTCTCATTCTATTTTATCTCAGTCTACAGAACCTACAGCTCTGATACCACCTGTTGTGGGGACCCGGGTTCTAACTCAATTCTTTCTGGGATTAAATGGATCATTAATAAAATGTGGGTCAATTTTTTTCGCTTTCTAACATTAAATCGAATGTTAACATAAAGCGTTTCATTTTTATTTTAAGCAAACATAAATCAACAACTATTACATGTCGTGATCCAGTAGCCTTACTTGTTATACATGTTACAAGAACAACATAACATCTCTAGTATCAACATAAAAAGTCTTCTGCTACACCCGGCATCACCACGCTATCAACTCTCTCTTCCTCGTCGTGACCCTGATCCTGCCCCACCTGTTGCCATGCACACATACAGACACGACAACAGCCGGATAACTCCGGTGAGAACATATCCCAGTATAAAACATGGATGCATGCAATGTAATAAATCATGTACAAATGCATAACATAAATCAAGTAACATGAATATACATCTAAACATGTAGTAGAATACAAATCTGTATTCGACAATTCAAATCTTGACTCGACTCTTTTCTAATCTAGGGATCCCGGTGTGAATAAGACGGTCTGTTACCTACCCAACCACTCGGGGCAACGATACGTCTTATTCCTAGACTTCGGTCAACTCTGTATCGAGGGTCTACACATATAGCAAATCTGCTCCTATGCATCGATACACCGAAACGTCTAGTTTTGGCAAGTCTGCCAATCTCTCCTATCTCAGGACTCGAATATAAATCAATAAACAAGGCATTACATAATCAATGTAATAACAATCTAGTATGTGATTTAGGGAAACTCGTATCAAATCTGAATCGAGTTGTGCAATCCCGTGACCACATGAATTATACCTTTCTTGTCGAATCGTCTGTCGAGATCTCGAATCAAATGTCAAACCTGTCACCTCAAATCTGAAACGGCAATGTGTAGACACCCAATATCAATTTCTAACTCAAAGCAACATAATTGCCACAAGTCTAGTAGAAAACACTAGGAAGCTTCCACGCCCGAGATCTCCACGCTATCAACTCTCTCTTCCTCCCTGATCCTGCCCCACCTGTTGACATGCACACATACAGACACGACAACAGCCGGATAACTCCGGTGAGAACATATCCCAGTATAAAACATGGATGCATGCAATGTAATAAATCATGTACAAATGCATAACATAAATCAAGTAACATGAATATACATCTAAACATGTAGTAGAATACAAATCTGTATTCGACAATTCAAATCTTGACTCGACTCTTTTCTAATCTAGGGATCCCGGTGTGAATAAGACGGTCTGTTACCTACCCAACCACTCGGGGCAACGATACGTCTTATTCCTAGACTTCGGTCAACTCTGTATCGAGGGTCTACACATATAGCAAATCTGCTCCTATGCATCGATACACCGAAACGTCTAGTTTTGGCAAGTCTGCCAATCTCTCCTATCTCAGGACTCGAATATAAATCAATAAACAAGGCATTACATAATCAATGTAATAACAATCTAGTATGTGATTTAGGGAAACTCGTATCAAATCTGAATCGAGTTGTGCAATCCCGTGACCACATGAATTATACCTTTCTTGTCGAATCGTCTGTCGAGATCTCGAATCAAATGTCAAACCTGTCACCTCAAATCTGAAACGGCAATGTGTAGACACCCAATATCAATTTCTAACTCAAAGCAACATATGTGCCAATCAATAATAAATCTCGGTACAAATCTACGGCATAACAGCGTATTCTCGCAATACCGATCAACTCAATCTCAACAAACAATATATACCATAGCCACAACTCATAATCTTCATAATATACTCATCAACACAATATAATATGCTCAATTCTTCCAATTAATATCAATATACATGCTGGAAATTCGCAAGGCTCGTATACGGTGTCCGAAAATCGATCTGATAACAAATATACGATGCTCTATATATCAAGAACATATATTCGCAACAAAATCATAAGTTCCCCAACATCCACAATCTGAATCATGCTGGAATTATATCAAACTTACGTCACTTTGTAGCCGTCAATGCAAGGAACACAAATCTTACCTCGGAATTAAAATCGGATGAACAACTCTTGCATAATATAGTTTCTAGGCTATGAAAATTTGAGGATTCTTGAAGAGGAACTCTCGATTCTGCTGATGAAGAAATGAAGAGATGAAGTGTCAATACAACATATATATATATAGCATGCCATGTGTCAAGTAGAGAAACGAAGGTGGCACTTCGCATGCAGCACCGCGGGTGCGCTCTTCTTGCACCGCGGGTGCGCTGTGCTCACGGCGAGTTCATCCAAAAATGTAGCACTTAGACCGCGGGTGCGGTCCTTACATGACCACGGGTGCGGTTTCACACCGCGGGTGCGGTCGTGCTAGCACCGCGGGTGCGGTGTCTGTTCGCACATTTCCCTCAATTTTCTATCACCTACACCGCGGGGGCGGTAGTCCTAGCACCGCAGGGGCGGTGTGGCTTCGGCCATGCTTGCTCAAACTCTCATTTTTCATGTCACGCATTCTCCTCTTCAAGTCTCACATCGATGACAACGGAAAATTCTTGAGCCTTACACAACGTCCAGGGCCTCCACTCTGATCTGCATCACATGAATAAACTGAAATGAGAATGAATCTCAGCAAGTGGAACTCTACATAGCAATGATACATAGTATACTCTGTAAAACATGACTTTGAAATCATAAATACCGTCAACTCTGAAACATGAATACTGTAGCAATAACTGTAGCAATAGCATATCAATAATATAGCAATAAGATGGTATTCTCTTTTCTCTGGTTGGATTGATATCAATAGTATCTCTGTCTGTGGTTGCAAATATCCCATCGATATAAATCGATAACTGTGAGGGGATAAAAGCCTATGGTCGATGATCATCTAATTGCATGCAATGCTCTGACTATGATAAATCAATCCAATAAAACATTTGAACTCTGAATAGCATTTAAAGCCGTCGTTTCGCAATCTCTATCTTTTGTATTCCATTTTTAACAATAGTGAGACATACAATGCCTCCAATAGATAATCAATGAAATCAATACGTAACAATGAATCAATTGAAGGGAATATCACTTTAAAATCTTTAAAACACAATACATATAATATCATGTGAGCAAAAAGGATGAAATTCCACTTACAAACCAATAGAACACCTCAAACTTAGCTCTTGGTACACCACCTACAACAATAATCCATAAACAACACCAAAATCAACTCTATATCCACAAATACAAGTCAAATAATCCATTAACCAACTCAAACATCAAGCCCAAGTCAACCCTTAACTCAAAACCTTAATAGAATAGCACCAAAAACTTACCTAAGATTCCTTATACCACGGAGAACGTCAATCTCAAGCCGGAATTCCAAATAACTCCAAGAATCAAAGGTAGGAAGCAATTGGAATGGATGAAAACCTTTGGAACTAGAGAGGAAATCTCGAAAAAGAAGATAAGATAAGGTAGAAATGAAGTCAACTCAATCAAAAAGGTACTAAATATCTCGCCCATACTTACACCGCAGGTGCGGTCACACAAGCACCGCGGGTGCGCTAAGCTCACGGCATTCCAACAAAAATCCCATGCACGATCACCGCGGGTGCGGTGCTACAATTACCGCGGGTGCGGTGCTTACACTGCCGCGGGTGCGGTGATGCCACGGCCTTTCAAAACCAAAATGATGAATAGTACACCGCGGGGGCACTCCTCTAAGAGCGCGGGTGCACTCTTGCTACGGCAATGAACAGTACCAATGCAACTAAAATCAATCCGAAATGCTGAAACGAACAATCAACAACATCTAATACCTCAAGATAACATTAACCAACAATACTATAGCCCAAAACACAACTCTAAACATCTAAATCATAACCCAAATAACAAGTAAAGCTTAAACCGTACCGTACACCGGGCTCGGCTATTACAATCTCCCCTCCTTAGAGGAATTTCGTCCGCGAAATTGACGTCACTGCACGAACAACTCAGGATACTTCTCTCTCATCTCATCCTCTGGTTCCCACGTAGCCTCCTCGATCAAATGGTTCCTCCAAAGGACTTTAACGATGTCGATCTCTTTGTTCCTCAATACTCTAACTGTGCGATCCAAAATCTGAATCGGAATCTCTTGGTACGTCAAATTCGGCGTCAAGTCCAACGGCTCGTGGTGAAGAACATGGGAAGGATCTGCAATATACTTCCTGAGCATCGATACGTGAAACACATTATGAACTCTGTCAAGATCGGGCGGTAGGGCTAATCTGTAGGCTCGGTCACCAACTCTGTCCAATATCTCGAATGGACCAATGAATCTCGGACTCAACTTGCCCTTCTTGCCAAATCTCATCACACCCTTGAGAGGTGCTATCTTCAGAAATACATGATCGCCAACCTCAAACTGCAAAGGTCTGCGACGAACATCGGCATAGCTCTTCTGTCTGGACTGAGCAGTCTTCATCCTCTCACGGATCACAGCAACAACATCAGCCGTCTGCTGGACCAACTCTGGTCCCAACATTTTCCTCTCACCAACCTCATCCCAAAACAAAGGCGATCTGCACTTCCTGCCATAAAGTGCCTCATACGGTGCCATCCCAATCGACGCCTGGTAGCTATTGTTGTACGTGAACTCCACAAGTGGCAATTTAGAATCCCAGCTACCAGAATAGTCAATAGTACAAGCTCTGAGCATATCCTCAAGAATCTGAATGACTCTCTCTGACTGACCGTCGCTCTGGGGATGATAAGCTGTACTGAAAGCTAATCGAGAACCCAAAGCTCTATGCAAACTCTTCCAAAACTCGGAGGTAAACCTGGGGACACGATCAGACACAATCGACACAGGCACACCATGAAGTCTAACAATCTCTGCAATATAATCCTCGGCGTACTGATTCATGGAGTACGTCGTCTTGACTGGGAGAAAGTGCGCTGACTTGGTTAATCAACAATGACCCAAATGGAATTATAACCTTTCTGCACTCTGTGAAGACCAGTCACGAAATCCATCGTAATATGCTCCCACTTCCACTGAGGAATCGGCAAAGATAGCAATGTCTCAGCAGGTCTCTGGTGCTCAATCTTCACCTGCTGACAAGTAAGGCACTGAGAAATGAACAAAGCAATATCTTTCTTCATACCTGGCCACCAGTAGAGCCGACGAAGATCCTGATACATCTTCGTACTGCCTGGATGAATCGAATAAGGTGCGGTATGAGCCTCTGTCAACACATCTCGCCGAATATCATCGCCTGAAGGAACACAAATACGGCCTCTGAAAGTCACCAATCCATCACCATTCAAACCAAACTCTGAGTTCCCTCTCTCCTCTGCTCTAGCTCTCAACTCTGTCAACTGAACATCGGTCGACTGCTCTCTACGGATCCTGTCCGACAAAGTAGATCGAATAACCAACGCTGAAAGACGAGCAATGGTACCTGGAATCACCAGATCAATCTCCTCTCTCTGCAAATCCATCAACAATGGCCTCTGAATCAAAGAACTCAATGAAGCACTCGACTTACGGCTCAAAGCATCAGCCACAACGTTCGCCTTCCCTGGGTGGTAACTGATCGTCACATCATAATCCTTGACAAGCTCTAACCACCTCCTCTGCCGCATGTTGAGCTCTTTCTGCGAAAACAGATACTTCAAACTCTTGTGGTCTGTGAAGATCTCACACTTTTCGCCATACAGATAATGTCTCCAAATCTTCAGGGCGAAAACCACAGCTGCTAGCTCCAAATCATGCGTCGGATAATTTCTCTCATAGTCTTTCAACTGGCGAGAAGCATAGGCAATGACCTTACCTCGCTGCATCAGCACTGCACCAAGGCCTCTCTTCGACGCATCGGTATAGACAACAAAATCCTCGGAACCACTAGGCAAAGAAAGAACAGGAGCTGTCGTCAATCTATCCTTCAGCTCTTGAAATGCACTCTGGCAATCGATGGACAACTCGAACTTCACAGTCTTCCTCGTCAGATTGGACAATGGCAGGCAATCTTGGAAAAATCTGAAATGAAACGACGATAGTAACTCGCCAAATCAAGGAAACTGCGTACCTCTGAAACAGAAGTAGGAATAGGCCAATTCTGAATCGCCTCTATCTTCAATGGATCAACAGCAATGCCATCTCTCGAAACGACATGGCCTAGAAAAGAAATCTGATCCAGCCAAAACTCACACTTCTTCAACTTGGCAAACAACCTCTTCTCTCGCAACAACTGAAGCACAACTCTGAGATGCTCTGCATGAAGCTCTCTAGTCTTGGAATAGATAAGAATATCGTCGATAAAGACAATGACGAAGCTATCCAAGAACGGCTTGAACACACGGTTCATCAAATCCATAAAGACTGAAGGGGCATTGGTCAAACCAAACGACATCACAAGAAACTCAAAATGACCATACCTAGTCCTGAAAGCCGTCTTAGGGACATCAGACTCCCTAACCTTCAACTGTAGTAGCCAGACCGAAGATCAATCTTCGAAAACACAGTGGCACCATGGAGCTGATCAAACAAATCATCTATCCGTGGCAACGGATACTTGTTCTTGACAGTCACTTTGTTGAGCTCCCTGTAGTCGATACACAGCCGCAAAGATCCATCCTTCTTCTTAACGAAAAGAACCGGAGCTCCCCAAGGCGAAGAACTCGGACGAATGAAACCCTTATCTAGAAGATCCTGCAACTGCGCCTTCAACTCTATCATCTCAGTAGGAGCCATCCGGTACGGAGCCTTAGAGATAGGAACCGTACCAGGAGCTAGATCGATAACGAACTCAACATCTCTGTCCGGCGGCAAACCCGGAACATCATCCTCAAACACATCAGCAAACTCCCTCACAACATCAATATCATCTATATTCAACTTAATCAGTCTATCCACATCCACACTAGAAGCAAGAAACCCATCGCAACATCTACCCAGCAATTTCTCAGCCTCAAGACAAGAAATAAAAGGAAGGACCAGTGAATTACCTGAGCTGGCGAGAACTCCTCCCTGGCCATCATCTGCAAAAGTCACCTTCTTAGCAACACAATCGATAACTGCACGGTAAGTCGAAAGCCAATCCATGCCAAGAATAACATCGAAGGCAACCATAGGGATAACAATCAAATCAGCGAAGACAACTCGCTCCTCAATACGAACAGGGCACGCAAAGACAATCGATGTCGGGCACAAGACATCTCTCGAAGGCAAAACAACACTAAGCTGGAGGGGAAGAACAGAAGGAACTATACCCAACGATCTCAAAAACAAATCAGACATAAAAGAATGAGTAGCACCAGTATCAATCAAAGTAGTAGCTACTCTGTCTGAAATCAAAATAGTACTAGAGATCAATGAAGAATCATGATTAATACCTTCCTTGGTCATCGAAAAGATACGACCCTGCACCTTCCCTTGGCTAGCTCCTCGTGGACAATTTCTGGCAACGTGGCCTGCTGTGCCACAACGATAACAAGAATGAGTGCCAAATCTACACTCTCCTCGATGATGCTTGCCACACTTAGGACAAAGTGGCTTCTCGGGATCAACTGGAACTGGCGGAGGTCTAGGACTCGACTCCATCTTTCCCTTGCCCTTGAAACGATCCCTGCCCCTCTGATTCGAACCCTGGCCTCTCTGAACAACAGCTTGGTGCCTCTCCTGCCTCTCTCTGGTGATGTCCTTCTCATCTTGCTGGGCCAACAAAGCTTTGGACACAATCTCCTTGAAAGTCACGGCCTTGGACATGTTGATATCACGACGAATCTCAGCTCTAAGGCCTCGAATGAAATGAGCGCCTTTATCTTTGTCATTGGAAGCAATGTACGGAGCAAATAGGCAACCCTCTTCAAACTTCAGAATGTACTCACCAACATCTAAGCTCCCCTGACGAAGCTCCAAGAACTCCGTAACCTTCCTTGCTCGAAGTGCATCGGGGAAATACTTGTCGTAGAACAGGTCAGTGAACTCTGACCACTTTAGTGTCGCAACAGTAACACTGACCTTCGTCGCATTCCACCAAATGCGGGCAGCCTTAACCAACATGAAAACAGCACAACTGATCCTGTCTTTGTCCTCGTACTGGAGATGATCGAAGATAGCTTCAAGCGCCTTGACCCATTCGACAGCAACTAGAGGATCGGTGCTACCTGCGAATTCCGGTGGATCCATTCTCTTAAAAGCAGAAAAGACGGCATCAGTGCCAACAGCCTGAGAAACCTGACCTCTCACTTGGCCTCGACCCTGTCCTGCTCCTTGCAATCGGAGCAACTGCTGAATCTGATCGCTATGCACCTTAGCCTGCTCCTTAAGCAACTTGCCGAACTCGTCGACAACTCTCGAGGAAGAACTATCCTCACCCTCTGCCGCCTTACGCTTAGGAGGCATACTCTACAATTGCTCACAAGACACCAATCAATATATAACAATGAATAAATAGATGCAAGAAAACATACCCTGACAGTTGAGAGTAGACGAAGTCATATGCATTCGTCCGAAGAACACCGCTCTGATACCACTAAATGTGACACCCTGACCCGTAACAATAAAAAAAATAATACAGCGGAAATAAAGTTTTCTTTTAAAATATGGAAGGAGTTTCAAAAATACATTTCATAAAAATGTTTACAAAATAGCAATACATGATCATTTAAATGACATAACAAAATACAAAATATCATTCTTATGATCATGTCAAAATCTTCCTTCCAACGGTGCATGCATATGACCCCTATCCACAGTCAACGTCCAGGGCCTCCACTCTGATCTGCATCACATGAATAAACTGAAATGAGAATGAATCTCAGCAAGTGGAACTCTACATAGCAATGATACATAGTATACTCTGTAAAACATGACTTTGAAATCATAAATACCATCAACTCTGAAACATGAATACTGTAGCAATAACTGTAGCAATAGCATATCAATAAGATAGCAATAAGATGGTATTCTCTTTTCTCTGGTTGGATTGATATCAATAGTATCTCTGTCTGTGGTTGCAAATATCCCATCGATATAAATCGATAACTGTGAGGGGATAAAAGCCTATGGTCGATGATCATCTAATTGCATGCAATGCTCTGACTATGATTAATCAATCCAATAAAACATTTGAACTCTGAATAGCATTTAAAGCCGTCGTTTCGCAATCTCTATCTTTTGTATTCCCTTTTTAACAATAGTGAGACATACAATGCCTCCAATAGATAATCAATGAAATCAATACGTAACAATGAATCAATTGAAGGGAATATCACTTTAAAATCTTTAAAACACAATACATATAATATCATGTGAGCAAAAAGGATGAAATTCCACTTACAAACCAATAGAACACCTCAAACTTAGCTCTTGGTACACCACCTACAACAATAATCCATAAACAACACCAAAATCAACTCTATATCCACAAATACAAGTCAAATAATCCATTAACCAACTCAAACATCAAGCCCAAGTCAACCCTTAACTCAAAACCTTAATAGAATCGCACCAAAAACTTACCTAAGCTTCCTTATACCACGGAGAACGAAAATCTCAAGCCGGAATTCCAAATAACTCCAAGAATCAAAGGTAGGAAGCAATTGGAATGGATGAAAACCCTTGGAACTAGAGAGGAAATCTCGAAAAAGAAGATAAGATAAGGTAGAAATGAAGTCAACTCAATCAAAAAGGTACTAAATATCTCGCCCATACTTACACCGCGGGTGCGGTCACACAAGCACCGCGGGTGCGCTAAGCTCACGGCATTCCAACAAAAATCCCATGCACGATCACCGCGGGTGCGGTGCTACAATTACCGCGGGTGCGGTCTCACCGCGGGTGCGGTGCTTACACTGCCGCGGGTGCGGTGATGCCACGGCCTTTCAAAACCAAAATGATGAATAGTACACCGCGGGGGCACTCCTCTAAGAGCGCGGGTGCACTCTTGCTACGGCAATGAACAGTACCAATGCAACTAAAATCAATCCGAAATGCTGAAACGAACAATCAACAAAATCTAATACCTCAAGATAACATTAACCAACAATACTATAGCCCAAAACACAACTCTAAACATCTAAATCATAACCCAAATAACAAGTAAAGCTTAAACCGTACCGTACACCGGGCTCGGCTATTACAACTATTGTTTCTGGTCGCGATGTTAAATTCTTGAGTTACTTTTGGAATACTTTATGGGCTAAACTTGGCACAAAATTGTTGTTTTCTACTACTTGTCATGCTCAAACGGATGGACACACTGAAGTTGTCAATAGAACTTTGGGAACACTTTTGCGTGCTATTCTTAAAAAGAACTTGGATTGACATTTCTACGGACTTTATTTTGGGGTTGCATAGGACTAAGAAGGGGAGAGATTCTATTTTTGTTGTTGTGGATAGATTCTCGAAGATGGCAAATTTTATAGCTTGTCATAAAACCCATGATGCTTCAAACATTGCGGATTTGTTCTTTAGAGAAGTCGTTAGGTTGCATGGCATGCCTAGGACTATTGTTTCTGGTCGCGATGTTAAATTTTTGAGTTACTTTTGGAATACTTTATGGGCTAAACTTGGCACAAAATTGTTGGTTTCTACTACTTGTCATCCTCAAAAGGATGGACAAACTGAAGTTGACAATAGAACTTTGGGAACACCTTTGCGTGCTATTCTTAAAAAGAACTTGGATTGACATTTCTACGGACTTTATTTTGGGGTTGCATAGGACTAAGAAGGGGAGGGATTCTATTTTTGTTGTTGTGGATAGATTCTCTAAGAAGGCACATTTTATAGCTTGTCATAAAACCAATGATGCTTCAAACATTGCGGATTTGTTCTTTAGAGAAGTCGTTAGGTTGCATGGCATGCCTAGGACTATTGTTTCTGGTCGCGATGTTAAATTCTTGAGTTACTTTTGGAATACTTTATGGGCTAAACTTGGCACAAAATTGTTGTTTTCTACTACTTGTCATGCTCAAACGGATGGACAAACTGAAGTTGTCAATAGAAATTGGGAACACTTTTGCGTGCTATTCTTAAAAAGAACTTGGATTGACATTTCTATTGACTTTATTTTGGGGTTGCATAGGACTAAGAAGGGGAGAGATTCTATTTTTGTTGTTGTGGATAGATTCTCTAAGATGGCACATTTTATAGCTTGTCATAAAACCCATGATGCTTCAAACATTGCGGATTTGTTCTTTAGAGAAGTCGTTAGGTTGCATGGCATGCCTAGGACTATTGTTTTCTGGCCGCGACGTTAAATTATTGAGTTACTTTGGAATACTTTATGGGCTAAACTTTGCACAAAATTGTTGTTTTCTACTACTTGTCATCCTCAAACGGATGGACAAACTGAAGTTGTCAATAGAACTTTGGGAACACTTTTGCATGCTATTCTTAAAAAGAACTTGGATTGACATTTCTATGGAATTTATTTTGGGGTTGCCTAGGACTAAGAATGGGAAGGATTCAATTTTTGTTGTTGTGGATAGATTCTCTAAGATGACACATTTTATAGCTTGTCATAAAACCCATGATGCTTCAAACATTTCGGATTTGTTCTTTAGAGAAGTCCTTAGGTTGCATGGCATGACTAGGACTATTGTTTTCAGGTCGCGACGTTAAATTATTGAGTTACTTTTGGAAGACTTTATGTGCTAAACTTGGCACAAAATTGTTGTTTTCTACTACTTGTCATCCTCAAACGGATGGACAAACTGAAGTTGACAATAGAACTTTGGGAACACCTTTGCGTGCTATTCTTAAAAAGAACTTGGATTGACATTTCTATGGACTTTATTTTGGGGTTGCATAGGACTAAGAAGGGGAGGGATTCTATTTTTGTTGTTGTGGATAGATTTTCTAAGATGACATATTTTATAGCTTGTCATAAAACCGATGATGCTTCAAACATAGCTGATTTGTTCTTTAGAGAAGTCGTTAGGTTGCATGGAAAGCCTAGGACTATTGTTTCTGGTCGCGATGTTAAATTCTTGAGTTACTTTTGGAATACTTTATGGGCTAAACTTGGCATAAAATTGTTGTTTTCTACTACTTGTCATCCTCAAACGGATGGACAAACTGAAGTTGACAATAGAACATTGGAAACACCTTTGCGTGCTATTCTTAAAAAGAACTTGGATTAACATTTCTATGGACTTTATTTTGGGGTTGCATAGGACTAAGAAGGGGAGAGATTCTATTTTTGTTGTTGTGGATAGATTCTCTAAGATGGCACATTTTATAGCTTGTTATAAAACCCATGATGCTTCAAACATTGCAGATTTGTTCTTTAGAGAAGTTGTTAGGTTGCATGGCATGCCTAGGACTATTGTTTTCTGGTCGCGGCGTTAAATTATTGAGTTACTTTTGGAATACTTTATGTGCTAAACTTGCAACAAAATTGTTGTTTTCAACTCTTTTTCATCCTCAAACGGATGGACAAACTGAAGTTGACAATAGAACTTTGGGAACACCTTTGCGTGCTATTCTTAAAAAGCACTTTAATTGACATTTCTATGGACTTTATTTTGGGGTTGCATAGGACTAAGAAGGGGAGGGATTCTATTTTTGTTGTTGTGGATAGATTCTCTAAGATGGTACATTTTATAGCTTGTCATAAAACCGATGATGCTTCAAACATTGCGGACTTGTTCTTTAGAGAAGTTGCTAGGTTTCATGGCATGCCTAGGACTATTGTTTCTGGTCGCGATGTTAAATTCTTGAGTTGCTTTTGGAATACTTTATGGGCTAAACTTTGCACAAAATTGTTGTTTTCTACTACTTGTCATCCTCAAACGGATGGACAAACTGAAGTTGACAATAGAACTTTGGGAACACCTTTGCGTGCTATTCTTAAAAAGAACTTTGATTGACATTTCTATGGACTTTATTTTGGGGTTGCCTAGGACTAAGAAGGGGAGGGATTCTATTTTTGTTGTTGTGGATAGATTCTCTAAGATAGCACATTTTATAGCTTGTCATAATACCCATGATGCTTCAAACATTGCAGATTTGTTCTTTAGAGAAGTCGTTAGGTTGCATGGCATGCCTAGGACTATTGTTTCTAGTCGCGATGTTAAATTCTTGAGTTACTTTTGGAATACTTTATGGGCTAAACTTGGCACAAAATTGTTGTTTTCTACTACTTGTCATGCTCAAACGGATGGACACACTGAAGTTGTCAATAGAACTTTGGGAACACTTTTGCGTGCTATTCTTAAAAAGAACTTGGATTGACATTTCTATGGACTTTATTTTGGGGTTGCCTAGGACTAAGAATGGGAGGGATTCTATTTTTGTTGTTGTGGATAGATTTTCTAATATGGTACATTTTATAGCTTGTCATAAAACCGATGATGCTTCAAACATTGCGGACTTGTTCTTTAGAGAAGTCGCTAGGTTGCATGGCATGCCTAGGACTATTGTTTCTGGTCGCGATGTTAAATTCTTGAGTTACTTTTGGAATACTTTATGGGCTAAACTTGGCACAAAATTGTTGTTTTCTACTACTTTTCATGCTCAAACGGATGGACAAACTGAAGTTGCCAATAGAAATTGGGAACAATTTTGCGTGCTATTCTTAAAAAGAACTTGGATTGACATTTCTATGGACTTTATTTTGGGGTTGCATAGGACTAAGAAGGGGAGAGATTCTATTTTTGTTGTTGTGGATAGATTCTCTAAGATGGCACATTTTATAGCTTGTCATAAAACCCATGATGCTTCAAACATTGCGGATTTGTTGTAATGCCCAATAAATGTCGTAGAATTAATCAGATAAGATTAATGTAATGTCCCAAGACTTGTGGAATTGATTAGATAAGATTATGGGAGGTTGCACGGACCAAAAATATAAATCTTAGAAGTTTGCACAACAGCACCCGCGGTGCTAGCACGACCGCCCCCGCGGTGCGTGTGCAGAAAATGTAGTGCAAAACCGTAGCTACACCGCACCCGCGGTATTAGACGGAGCGCACCCGCGCTGATGACACCGCACCCGCGGTCTTGTAGGAAGCGCACCCGCGGTCTGAGCTGCCGAGAAAGTAAGGATAGACATTGCATGGAGCGCACCCGCGGTGCATATATGACCGCACCCGCGGTGCGACGTTCTGCACAAAGAAGCGTGCCACGTTTTCCTTTATGCATGTAGTATATATATAGATGAAGGACACGTTTAATCCTTCAGAATTGCAGAAAAGGGTCGAGGTTTTGAGAGAAAATCCTTACGCCTTTTTGATTTGCGATTGTGGAAGATCCGTCTATCAGAATTCGAATCCGGAAGCAGTATCATGCTCCTCGTGCTAAGAGCTACACAAGGACGTAAGTTTTGTTACGTTTTAAGATGTTTTGAGAATATGATGTTGCCAGAATTGCATGTGATTCAGATATGGCATTCCTGCTATCGTAGCCATTATAGAACTGGAGACAGATTAAAGAACAGACTGTTTATGTAATTGTTATGAGTTGTGAAAGATATTGACTGAGATTTTGATATCAGAATTGTGTATTACTGATTTTGAATATACCGATATTCAGATTATGAGTTCTGATATTAATTATGTGATGTTCAGATTGACGGGGTTATTCAGATTGTATTATTATGCCGTCGAAACATCAGTTGATTTAAATTGATCAGATTCAGATATGATTTCGATTAGATTGTGATATTATTGATATGACTCAGATTGTATCTTGTTCAGACATTGATCAGATTGTATACTGAATTGAGTATTGATCAGAACAGATTGTGAATTGAGTTACACGTTGATACAGTGTATTTATATTGTCATTTCAGATCGGATATGGACAGACTGGACTTCAAGACTTCGTCTTCCTCAGAGGGGGACGACAAAGGTATAATTCATGTGATATTCGGGAAGAAACAACTCAATTGAGATCACCATTTGAGTTGCCCAATAAATCACATACTATATTCTTGTTTATGTATTTGTTTATAGAACTTGTATATAAATCTTGCTATGCTTTGTTTACAGATCATGTGGCATTGCATTAGAATGATTATGCTTGGTTACAGATTTTGTATTCATGCATTAAGATAGGACAGTCTGGAGATCAGGCAGACTTCTAGATGTTCGGCGATATCTCAGCTTAGGGGAAGATCACCGCCCCTTTGTAGACGTGGATACAGATCAGGCCGAAGTCTAGGAATAAGACGTACAGCACCTCGATTGGTAGGGTAGGTGACAGCCAGTGACGTCTTATTCACCCCGGGATCCCTAGAGTTATAGATCGAGTCAAGTCTAGACATGATTTGATTAGGACTTCATGCTTATATGGATGTGGCTCCTAGATCATGGGACCCATCGTTATTGCTTTCAGTTGTGCTAGCATGTTGTATGATTTAGATTGTTTATATGCATGTTTATCGGAGGTGAGCTGCATGCTTAATTTCATAGATTATGAAATATATTGTGTTTATACATAATCGCATGTTTTATGAATTAGTGTAATAGCCGAGCCTGGTGTACGGTACGGTTTAAGCTTTATTGTGTTAATTGGGTTTTGTGATTAGATGATTATAGTTGTGTTTTGGGCTATAGTATTATTGGTTATTATTTATTTGAGGTGTTAGTTGGTGTTGATTGTTCGTTTCAGCGTTTCGAATCGATTTTAGTTGTTTTGTTACTGTTCATTGCCGTGAGTAGAGTGCACCCGCGCTCTTAGATGAGTGCCCCCGCGGTGTACTATTCATGATTTTGGATTTGGAGGGCCGTGGCATCACCGCACCCGCGGCAGTGCAAGGACCGCACCCGCGGTGAGACTGCACCCGCGGTATTTGTAGCACCGCACCCGCGGTGATCGTGCATGGGATTTATTTTGGTTGCCGTGAGCTTAGCGCACCCGCGGTGCTTGTGTGACCGCACCCGCGGTGTAAGTATGGGCGAGATATTTAGTACCTTTTTGATTGAGTTGACTTCATTCCATACCTTATCTTATCTTCTTTTCGAGATTTTCTCTCTTTTGGCAAGGGTTTTCATCCATTTCTTTAGCTTCCTACCTTTGATTCTTGGATCTAGTTCGATTTCCGACTTGAGATCAACGTTCTCCGTGGTATAAGGAAGCTTAGGTAAGTTTTTGGTGCGATTCTAATGAGGTTTTGAGTTAAGGGTTATTTTGGATTTGATGTTTTGATGGTTCTATGGATTATTTAGCATGGACTCTTGGATTTAGTCTTGATATTGGTGTTATTTATGGATTATTGTTGTAGGTGGTGTACCAAGAGTATAGTTGGAGGTGTTCTATTGGTTTGTAAGTGGAATTTCATCCTTTTTGCTCACATGATATTATATGTATTGTGTTTTAAAGGTTTCAAAGTGTTATTCCCTTCCATTGATCCATTGTTATGTATTGATTTCATTGATTATCTATTGGAGGCATTGATGTCTCACTATTCTGTGTGGATTGGTTGTGTCACAGCCGGCCTTAAGTCTTGTTTTTCTTCTTCCGTTCGCTTGATATCGGTTTCTGCCTCATTGCCGCCTCATTGAGTGCCGCAGACCACGGCCTTAAATGCTATGAGGATTCTTCAAATGTTTTATTGGATGTTAATCATAGTAAGAGCAGCATGCAATTTAGATGATCATAGACCAATAGGCTTTTATCACCTCACAGTTATCGATTCTATATCGATGGGATATTGGCAACCACAGCATTTTTTCTATTTGTATTTTTTATGCATTGTATCATCCAACCAAGAAAAGAGAAATACCATCTTTCATGTTTAGAGTCGATGGTATTATGATTTAAAAAAGCCATGTTTTACAGAGTATACTATGTATCATTGCTATGTAAGAGTCCACTTGCTGAGATTTATTCTCATTTCAGTTATTTTCATGTGATGCAGATAAGAGCGACGGACCGGGACGTTGTGTCACGCCCCGAGTCCGAAGCATCGGTGACATCCGGCATTGTTTAACAATTAAATTGAAAACAATAAAGCCTCGTATCGAATCAAACCAGTCTTTTTCATAAATGAAATATTGTCTTACAATGACAAAGGAATAAAATACATCAGAGTTTCTAATAGCGGAAACGAAAGAAAAGTAAAATGTTGAATTCTGATCTTGATCTCTGATTCACCAACCCCAGAAAGCATCTTGCTCTTCCTCATTCAGTTGCTCCTCATTCTTATCTGAAATTTGTAAGGGGTGAGTGTTTTGGGAAACACTCAGCAAGTGGGGGTCGATCGATTCCAAAGATACATATAGAACTTAATTCCTTAAAACATTTCTTTACATACTTTCAAAACTAATATTCTTAACTTGGCACAACGGAAACGAATCGAATAAGAGACATAACTTATCAAATGATTAAGAGCAAAACAGAAGCAATACATATCCTTTCAATTCGGAACAGAACATATCAGAACAAACAGAACACTGTTACTCATCTCATTTCCATGGTCAAATTGTCCCCAATATGTTAGTCCTCTAAGGGGTGAGGCCAGAACATGGTTTTATACCCACCAATGGGGGCCGAACAGAACATGGTTTTATACCCACCAATGGGGGCCGAACAGAACTACAATTCTCGTTCCATTTCAAATTGACTCGTAACAGTGCAAACAGAATTCAGACTTTTCCAGACGGAATTTATCGGAGTTTCAGATTTTCAAAGTTGAACAGAACTTAACAGAATTGCAGATAGACACAGCGGAATCAAAGAATTCGATTAAAAGGAAACACATAATCGATCGAATATTCAAAAATAACACATAAGGTTTTTCGAAAATTTGGACACACATAATAATAAGTCGTGTCATTCATATGCAAGATTTAAAAATACAACAAAATACTTAGTCAAAAGCCCACTTACAGTAGTTGAAGGTTGATTCGAAATCACCAACTTTGGCGCGAACTTGCTTCTCGGACTTTTGGCAGCACTTCGGCGTAACTCCTACAATTACTGTCTTCGCTTTGGCAGAACTTCGACGTGATTCTTTTTAATAACTGCACTGCACGAAATCCCTTCCTTTTCTCCTTGCTTGCTTGACCGAAATTTGAGAGAGTAAGGGGGAAGGGGAAAGCCGAAACCTTGCTTGGTTTTTGAAGCACCTTTCCATCAATTTTGGGGTAGTATTTATAGGCCACACTTTGCCCCTTGGCATACCATTTGGTCGACCACTTGGTCTCCAAGAAATGGATTAATTGTGATCATTAAGGTGGTCAAAGACTAGTAAATTCTCAAGCTCCATACCAAGCACCAAAAGCCATCTCTTGCATCATTATTGTGTCTTGATCTCTTAGCTCATCCCTTAGCTTTTCCATGGATTTCTTCAAAGGTTATTTCTTGCACCATTATCTTGTCCAAAACTTTAGCTTATCTTTTAGCTCCATTTGTGGTCTTGTTAGGACAAGCTTGGTTGAGCTTCTTCGAGCTGGAAGATTGCATCCTCGAGCTGAGGTTTTACTCTTCCCGTGAAAACTCTTCGATGATTGCCATTACTTGTAGCTTGGACTCCGGTTGAGCTAATCCTCGAGCTTTGAAGTTGCTTCCTCGAGTTAAATTTAATGAAAATCCTAGTTAACATTCAAGTTATCTATTTGGAATGAAAATTTCCGAGCTTAGTTTGAGTTAAACTTCAAGTTCGTATTACTTACTTGATTTGCTTTGGTCGAAATTTCCGGGTTCTCACATCCCTCCCTCCTTATTGAAAGTTTCGTCCTCGAAACTTGCATTAGCTTGATCATTAAAATAGATGAGGGTATTGCGACCGCATCTTCTCTTCAAGTTCCCACGTTGCCTCTCTTTCGGTATGATTTGACCATTGTACCTTGACATAGGGAATGGTCCGGTGTCGCAATACTTGGTCTCTAGTGTCCACTATTCGGATAGGGACTTCTTCATATTTGAGTTCTTCGTTCAGATTACCTTCGATCATTAGAGGCGTAACTTTAAGTACATGGTTCGGGTCCGGGACATATTTTCGTAGTTGTGAGATGTGGAAAACGTTATGTATTCTGGACATCTCAGGCGGTAACGCCAATCGATAAGCCAATGTTCCCACTTTATCCAGTATTTCGAACGGTCCCACATATCTTGGGTTCAACTTGCCGGATTTGCTGAACCGAACCACTCCTTTCATGGGAGAAACTTTGACGTACGCTTTTCCTCCGATTTCTAGTTCCAAAGGCCTTCTTTTCAAATCAGCCCAACTCTTTTGTCTATCCTGAGCTGCCTTGAGTCTCTCTTTGATTATGGCTACTTTATCGACAGTTATTTGAATGAGCTCTGGCCCGGTGATAGCTTTTTCTCCGACTTCATCCCAGTATAAGGGCGATCTACATTTTCGACCATACAGTGCCTCGTACGGAGCCATTTCGATGCTACTGTGGTAGCTATTGTTGTAGGCAAATTCTATTAACGGTAACTGCTCACTCCAATTTCCTTGAAAATCCAATGCACATGCTCTCAACATGTCTTCAAGGGTCTGGATTGTCCTCTCAGTTTGGCCATCAGTCTGAGGATGATAGGCTGTGCTGAGTGTAACTTTGGTTCCCATGGCCTTTTGAAAACTTTTCCAAAATCTTGACACGAATCTTGGATCTCTATCGGACAATATACTTGCCGGTACCCCATGCAGTCTTACTATATTATCCATATACAGAGTAGCTAACTTATCCAAGTTATAATTCATCCGTACTGGCAAGAAATGGGCAGACTTGGTTAATCTGTCAATGATTACCCAGATTCCGTCATGACCCTGCCTTGATTTTGGTAACCCGACTACAAAGTCCATGGATATATTATCCCACTTCCACTCGGGTATTTCTAATGGCTGCAGAAGCCCTCCAGGTCGCTGATGTTCTGCCTTGACTTGTTGACAGACTAAACACTTTGCAACAAAAACCGCTACGTCTTTCTTCATCCCGTTCCACCAGTAGTTGTTTTTCAAATCCCTGTACATTTTGGTGCTTCCCGGGTGCACTGAAAATCTTGATTTATGTGCTTCGGCCATCACCTCTTCTCGAATTCCATCGATGTTTGGCACATATAATCGCCCTTTCATCCAAAGGATACCATCTTTATCAATTTGAAATTCTGGAATCTTTCCTTCCTGAATTTGTTCCTTTATTTTGAAGATGTTGGTATCTTGACTTTGTTTTAGTTTGACAGTCTCTTGGAGACTTGGTTGCACTGATAATGACGATAAGCACACTTTTCCAGGGTTCCTCCGACTCAATGCATCTGCCACTTTATTTGCTTTTCCCGGATGATAGCTGATTACCAAATCGTAATCTTTGAGAAGCTCCATCCACCTTCTTTGCCTCATGTTTAGTTCCTTCTGAGTGAAAATGTACTTAAGGCTCTGGTGATCAGTAAAAACTTCGCATTTTACTCCATAGAGATAGTGCCTCCAGATTTTAAGCGCGAATACGACTGCGGCTAGTTCCAAATCATGAGTGGGGTAATTCTGTTCGTAGGGTTTCAATTGTCGTGAGGCATACGCAATTACCTGACCCTCTTGCATAAGCACACACCCTAACCCTCCCTTTGAAGCATCACTGTATATGGTAAAATTCTTACCATCCTCGGGGAGAACTAGTACCGGTGTGGATGCGAGTTTTGACTTCAGAATTTCAAAACTCTTTTCACAATCTTCAGTCCAAATGAATTTCGAATTCTTCTGAGTAAGTTTGGTGAGTGGAATAGCTATTGACGAAAATCCTTCTACAAATTTTCTATAATAGCCTGCTAATCCCAGAAAACTCCTTATCTCTGTCACTGTTTTAGGTTGAGGCCAATCTTTAATTGCCTCTACTTTCTTAGGGTCTACTGACACCCCTTGTTCTGAGATTATATGACCTAGGAACGCCACACTTTTCAGCCAGAATTCACACTTCTTGAATTTGGCATAGAGTTCTTTCTCTCGTAATGTTTGCAAAGTAAGACGCAGATGCTCACTATGTTCCTCCTCACTTGGTGAGTACACCAAGATGTCATCTATGAACACTACCACGAACTTATCGAGATACGGTTTGAATACTCGGTTCATAAGATCCATGAATGCTGCAGGAGCATTGGTTAGACCAAACGGCATTACCGTGAATTCGTAGTGCCCATACCTTGTCCTAAAAGCAGTCTTAGGGATATCTTCTGCTTTGACTTTTAACTGATGGTAACCTGATCTGAGATCAAGTTTTGAGAAAACTTTAGCTCCTTTTAGCTGATCGAAAAGATCATCTATTCTCGGGAGTGGGTACTTATTCTTTACGGTGATCTTGTTTAGCTCCCGGTAGTCGATACATAGTCTCATGCTTCCGTCCTTTTTCTTTACAAAAAGCACTGGGGCTCCCCAAGGAGATGCACTAGGACGAATCTGCTTCTTGTCCAGCAATTCTTGGAGTTGCTCCTTTAATTCCTTCAATTCAGCTGGGGCCATGCGGTATGGTGCCTTAGAGATTGGTGCAGCACTAGGGACCAAGTTGATTTCAAATTCTACTTCTCTATCGGGTATCTCTCCTGGTAAGTCTTCGGGAAAAACGTCTGGAAATTCTTGAACAATTGGAATATCTTCCAACTTTGGAACTTCTTCCTCTTTGGCTTCAGTAATTACTGCCAGATAAATTTCTTCTCCTCCCTTCATGGCCTTCCAGGCTTGCGAGGCAGATAGCAGAGATTTTCTTTCTTTGGATTTCCCTTGATATACGACCTCCCTCTTTGCTGGAGTTTGAAGTCTAATTTCTTTCTTCTGACAGTCTACTATGGCATGGTTTTTAGCTAACCAGTCCATTCCAAGAATGATGTCAAACTCCACCATATTGAGTTGAATCAATTCTACTTCAAAAATTTGTTTGCCGATACAAATTTTACAGTTTCGATGTACTTTGTGAGTTTCGATTATTTTACTAGCCGGTGTTGCTACTCTTAACGGTTCACTAAGAATATCATGCTCAAGTTTAAGCTTCTTAGCATATCTTCTAGACACAAACGAATGGGTGGCACCACAATCAAACAAAGCATATGCAGGCATTTTATTGAGTAAGATGGTACCTGCCACAACTTCGTTGCTATTATCGGCTTCCTCTTGGGTTATGGCATAAACCCGTGCATTTGTCTTGTTTTCCTGTTGTTTGTGGGGCCCCGACCCTTTGTCCTTGTTGTCCGGACAGTCTTTAATTCTATGGCCCACCTTCCCGCACTTGAAACAAGCGCCTGTCTTCCGATAACATTCCCCAGTATGCTTTTGTCGACATGTATCACACCATTTTCCCTCGGTGCTACCAGTACTGCCAGAACTTCCTTTGAAAAATCCTCCGGAATAGTTTGGTTTCTTGAACTTGAGATTATTCTGTGTGGATTGGTTGTTCATCGGCCTCTTATTCTTGTTTTCTTCTTCCCGTCGCTTGATATCGGTTTCTGCGCTCATTGCCGCGCCCATCAAGTCCGCAAAGCTACTTGGTTTGTACACCGCCAGTGCCGACTGAATTCGACTGTTGAGTCCCTTCTTGAAACGGTGCATTTTTAACGTTTCGTCTGACATGACTGTCGGAACGTAAGTTCCCAAATCGTTGAATTTTGACGTGTACTCCATTACCGTCATATCTGGTGACTGTCTGAAATTTTCAAACTCATTCAGCTTTTGTAGACGAAACTCGGCCGGGTAGTATTGTTTTAAGAATTCCCTCTTGAAAATTGGCCACGTGATATCTTCTATTTCTGCTAAAGGTAGCGACACAGTTTCCCACCATTTCCTAGCTCGTTCCTCCAAAAATGGGGTTACAACTTCTACTTTTAACTCTTCCGGTATTTCTAGCAAATGTAGTTGTGTTTCAACGTTCTTGAGCCAGTTGTGACTGACTTCCGGATCTGGGTTCCCATCAAAAGTTGGAACTCGATTCCTTCTGAGTGATTCGTAGTGATACTTAATCCCACGTGGCTGAGGTTCTTGGGGTTGTTGGATGGCGTTGGCCAGTGGATTCACAAATCCTTGTAATGTGGCAGCGACGATAATGGCTATTGCCATCATATCCTCTTGACTGAGGTTTACACCGGGTGGTGGCGGTGGTGGTGGATTATCGTTTTGGTTGGCGTCCCGAGCGTTACGGTTATTTCGGGGTGGTCTGCCTGCCATCTCCTATAAACACGTATTTTCTTTATTAATTTGTTTGCCACACAATTTAATCAAAGAAATAATTTCATTAATATTGAAAAGGATTTGCATACAATCAACTAAATCAAATATTCCTCGATACAATCAAAATTTATTCTAAAGTTCTTTTCTCCCTATTCATCTACTACTTCGCCGTCTCCTACTGCCTCGTTAATTTCTTCTTCTTCCATTGGGTTTTCTTCCATTTGCTCCATAAGTTCTTCCATGTTGACCATCTCATTTTGTAGATGCTCGATGTAATTCTGCAGTTGCGTGTTGTGGTGATCAAGGTTGTTCACTTGGTCTTGCAGTTCTTGGATTGTTGATTGGCTTACTTTCTCATCGATTTCTTGTTCTCCAATCTTTTCCTCAAGACGATGTTGAATACTGAGAAGGCCATCACTTCGGATTTGGAGCGTAAGAATCCTATCTTGCGCCTTCTTCAGTTCTTGTTTGGTGATCTCATGCTGTCGTTCCGACTCTAGATGATAAGCAGCGTATCGTCTGACATCATCGCGTAATTTCTTTTCCTCAACTCTGGCTTCCCGAAGGTCTTCCCCTATACATATATTATTTCCATCCAATTGGTAGTTATCTTTCTCGAGCTTATCATTTTTTTCTTTTAGTGACTTAATTTCTGACTCCTTTTCTCGAAGTTGACTCTGAAGTTCATTTATAACGTTTTGGAGGTCCATGTTGTTCCTATAAAAAAACATTTTATAGATAAGATACTTATCAAATTTTCTTAATCATGCAATAATATAAGTTGATAGCAAGTTTCAAAATAAGTTGGTACACATAATATTTTTCTCGGTTACAATTTATTCAGATACTTTAATATAATGCTAATCTAGTCGAATAACTCTCCGCTGTCGCTGTCGCTGTCGTCCACAATTACTTCCATAGGTGCCACTTCCTCCTCTGCCATGTTTTCTATCACAAGATGTAAATAGTTGTTCTGATCCTGCAGTCCGTCCATAGTGGCGTGGATCCTTGAGATGTAGCGCTCTTGCTTTGCAATAAACTGGTCCTGACGCTGACGAGCCTGAGCAGCGTGATCCTTCTCTATCTCTATCCTCTCGAGTAGATCCATGTTGAGTGCCACCAAGCGCGCAAAACGAGTTGCATTAGTCGGTGTCTGCATCATTTGGCTCTCCGCCACGTCCAAGTGATGTGTGAGTCGCTGCACGTCCGACTCCAGCATAATCCTGTTCTCAGTAAGCTCTTGCTTTTCCAATTTCTCCTTGGCGAGTTGCACCTTCAACGTTGCAATTTCCCTTTTTTGATTGTCTATGGTGAGCTTACGCAAGCGTAGGGCAGCCTGGGCACGAGTACGGGGAGCATCCATTTCCTAGAATAAATGGAGGTAAAATATCAGATTCTTATCAAAGATAGAAAGGCACAAATACTAAAGTTTTCGTGGAAATTTGGACGCTGAATATTTTCGGAACAATTGAAGGGATAGATTTTTGGAAATTGTTCGAAAATTTTAGGGAACAGATGAAGGGATTGGGATGCACTAGGCTTTTGCCAAAATTTGACTTTGTCAAATTTTGTCTGTCAAAATCCCAGCGGGATTATGAACCTGGTAGCTCTGATACCACTTAAATGTCACGCCCCGAGTCCGAAGCATCGGTGACATCCGGCATTGTTTAACAATTAAATTGAAAACAATAAAGCCTCGTATCGAATCAAACCAGTCTTTTTCATAAATGAAATATTGTCTTACAATGACAAAGGAATAAAATACATCAGAGTTTCTAATAGCGGAAACGAAAGAAAAGTAAAATGTTGAATTCTGATCTTGATCTCTGATTCACCAACCCCAGAAAGCATCTTGCTCTTCCTCATTCAGTTGCTCCTCATTCTTATCTGAAATTTGTAAGGGGTGAGTGTTTTGGGAAACACTCAGCAAGTGGGGGTCGATCGATTCCAAAGATACATATAGAACTTAATTCCTTAAAACATTTCTTTACATACTTTCAAAACTAATATTCTTAACTTGGCACAACGGAAACGAATCGAATAAGAGACATAACTTATCAAATGATTAAGAGCAAAACAGAAGCAATACATATCCTTTCAATTCGGAACAGAACATATCAGAACAAACAGAACACTGTTACTCATCTCATTTCCATGGTCAAATTGTCCCCAATATGTTAGTCCTCTAAGGGGTGAGGCCAGAACATGGTTTTATACCCACCAATGGGGGCCGAACAGAACATGGTTTTATACCCACCAATGGGGGCCGAACAGAACTACAATTCTCGTTCCATTTCAAATTGACTCGTAACAGTGCAAACAGAATTCAGACTTTTCCAGACGGAATTTATCGGAGTTTCAGATTTTCAAAGTTGAACAGAACTTAACAGAATTGCAGATAGACACAGCGGAATCAAAGAATTCGATTAAAAGGAAACACATAATCGATCGAATATTCAAAAATAACACATAAGGTTTTTCGAAAATTTGGACACACATAATAATAAGTCGTGTCATTCATATGCAAGATTTAAAAATACAACAAAATACTTAGTCAAAAGCCCACTTACAGTAGTTGAAGGTTGATTCGAAATCACCAACTTTGGCGCGAACTTGCTTCTCGGACTTTTGGCAGCACTTCGGCGTAACTCCTACAATTACTGTCTTCGCTTTGGCAGAACTTCGACGTGATTCTTTTTAATAACTGCACTGCACGAAATCCCTTCCTTTTCTCCTTGCTTGCTTGACCGAAATTTGAGAGAGTAAGGGGGAAGGGGAAAGCCGAAACCTTGCTTGGTTTTTGAAGCACCTTTCCATCAATTTTGGGGTAGTATTTATAGGCCACACTTTGCCCCTTGGCATACCATTTGGTCGACCACTTGGTCTCCAAGAAATGGATTAATTGTGATCATTAAGGTGGTCAAAGACTAGTAAATTCTCAAGCTCCATACCAAGCACCAAAAGCCATCTCTTGCATCATTATTGTGTCTTGATCTCTTAGCTCATCCCTTAGCTTTTCCATGGATTTCTTCAAAGGTTATTTCTTGCACCATTATCTTGTCCAAAACTTTAGCTTATCTTTTAGCTCCATTTGTGGTCTTGTTAGGACAAGCTTGGTTGAGCTTCTTCGAGCTGGAAGATTGCATCCTCGAGCTGAGGTTTTACTCTTCCCGTGAAAACTCTTCGATGATTGCCATTACTTGTAGCTTGGACTCCGGTTGAGCTAATCCTCGAGCTTTGAAGTTGCTTCCTCGAGTTAAATTTAATGAAAATCCTAGTTAACATTCAAGTTATCTATTTGGAATGAAAATTTCCGAGCTTAGTTTGAGTTAAACTTCAAGTTCGTATTACTTACTTGATTTGCTTTGGTCGAAATTTCCGGGTTCTCACACGTTGACTGTGGATGGGGGTCATATGCATACGAAGATTGGAAGGATGATTATTTTGTACCATTTTGTAACATGATCACACTAATGATATTTTGTATTTTGTTATGTCATTGGAATGATCATGTTGTTATTTTGTAAACACTTTTATAAAATGTATTTTGAAACTCCTTCCGTTTGAAAGAAAAATTTTAAATTCCGCTGTATTTTTAATTGTAACGGGTCAGGGTGTCACATTTAGTGGTATCAGAGCGGTGTTCTTCGGACCAATGCATATGACTTCGTCTACTTTCAACTGTCCGGGTATGTTTTCTTGCATCTATCCATTGTTATATATATATTGATTGGTGTCTTGTGAGCAATTGTAGAGTATGCCTCCTAAGCGTAAGGCGGCAGAGGGTGAGGATAGTTCTTCCTCGAGAGTTGTCGATGAGTTCGGCAAGTTGCTTAAGGAGCAGGCTAAGGTGCATAGCGATCAGATTCAACAGTTGCTCCGATTGCAAGGAGCAGGACAGGGTCGAGGCCAAGTGAGAGGTCAAGTTGCTCAGGCTGTTGGCACTGATGCCGTCTTTTCTGCTTTTAAGAGAATGGATCCACCGGAATTCGCAGGCAGTTCTGATCCTCTAGTTGCTGTCGAGTGGGTCAAGGCGCTTGAAGCTATCTTCGATCATCTCCAGTATGAGGACAAAGACAGGATTAGTTGTGCCATTTTCATGTTGGTTAAAGCTGCACGTATCTGGTGGAATGCTAAGAAAGTTGGAGTTGATGTTGCGACACTGAAGTGGTCAGAGTTCACTGACTTGTTCTACGACAAGTATTTCCCCGACGCACTTCGAGCGAGGAAGGTTACGGAGTTCTTGGAACTTCGACAGGGGAGCTTGGATGTTGGCCAGTATATTCTGAAGTTCGAGGAGGGTTGCCTATTTGCTCCGTATATTGCTTCGAACGACAAGGACAAGGGCGCTCATTTCATTCGAGGCCTTAGAGCGGATATTCGTCGTGATATCAACATGTCCAAGGCTGTTACTTTCAAGGAGATTGTGTCCAAAGCATTGTTGGCCGAGCAAGACGAGAAGGACATCGCCAGGGAGAGGCAGGAGAGACACCAGGCCATTGCTCAGAGAGGCCAGGGTTCGAATCAGAGGGGCAGGGATCGTTTCAAGGGCAAGGGCAAGATGGAGCCGAGTTCTAGACCACCGCCAGTTCCATTTGATCCCGAGAAGCCACTGTGTCCAAAGTGTGGTAAGCATCATCGAGGAGAGTGCAGATTGGGCACTCATACTTGTTTTCGTTGTGGCGCGGCGGGCCACGTTGCTAGGAATTGCCCGAGGGGAGATAGCCAAGGGAAGGTGCAGGGTCGTATCTTTGCGATGACCAAGGAAGGTATTAATCGTGATTCTTCATTGATCTCTAGTACTATTTTGATTTCAGGCAGAGTAGCTACTACTTTGATTGATACTGGTGCTACTCATTCTATTATGTCTGAATTATTTTTGAGATCTTTGGGTATAGTTCCTTCTGTTCTTCCCATTCAGCTTAATGTTGTTTTACCTTCGGGGGATGTCTTGTGCCCGACATCAATTGTCTTTGCGTGCCCTGTTCGTATTGAGGAGCGAGTTGTATTCGCTGATTTGATTGTTATCCCTATGGTTGCCTTCGATGTTATTCTTGGCATGGATTGGCTTTCGACTTACCGTGCAGTTATCGATTGTGTTGCTAAGAAGGTGACTTTTGCAGATGATGGCCAGGGAGGAGCGCTCGCCAGCACAGGTACTTCGCTGGTCCTTCCTTTTATTTCTTGCTTTGAGGCTGAGAGATTGTTGTGTAGAGGTTGCGATGGGTTTCTTGCTTCTACTGTGGATGTTGATAGATTGATTAAGTTGAATGTAGATGATATTGATGTGGTAAGGGAGTTTGCTGATGTGTTTGAGGATGATGTTCCGGGTTTGCCGCCGGATAGAGATGTTGAGTTTGTGATTGATTTAGCTCCAGGTACGGTTCCTATTTCTAAGGCTCCGTACCGGATGGCCCCTACCGAGATGAAGGAGTTGAAGACTCAGTTGCAGGATCTTTTAGACAAAGGCTTTATTCGTCCGAGTTCTTCGCCTTGGGGAGCTCCGGTTCTATTTGTCAAGAAGAAGGATGGTTCTCTGCGACTGTGTATCGACTACAGGGAGCTTAACAAAGTAACTGTCAAGAACAAGTATCCGTTGCCTCGGATAGATGATTTGTTTGATCAGCTCCATGATGCTACTATGTTCTCGAAGATTGATCTTCGGTCTGGCTACTATCAGTTGAAGGTTAGGGAGTCTGATATCCCTAAGACAGCTTTCCGGACCAGGTACGGTCACTATGAGTTTCTTGTCATGTCTTTTGGTTTGACCAATGCCCCTTCAGTCTTCATGGATCTGATGAACCGTCTGTTCAAGCCTTATTTGGATAGCTTCGTTATTGTTTTCATCGACGATATCTTGATCTATTCCAAATCCAGAGAGCTTCATGCAGAGCATCTCAGAGTGGTGCTTCAGTTGTTGCGAGAGAAGAGGTTGTTTGCCAAGTTGAAGAAGTGTGAGTTTTGGCTGGATCAGATTTCTTTTCTAGGCCATGTGGTTTCGAGAGATGGCATTGCTGTTGATCCGTTGAAGATAGAGGCGATTCGGAGTTGGCCTATTCCTACCACTGTTTCTGAGGTACGCAGTTTCCTCGGTTTGGCGGGTTACTATCGTCGTTTCATTTCAGGTTTCTCCAAGATTGCCCTGCCATTGTCCAATCTGACGAGGAAGACTGTGAAGTTCGAGTGGTCTGTCGATTGCCCGAGTGCATTTCAGGAGTTGAAGGACAGATTGACGACAGCTCCTGTTCTTTCTTTGCCCAGTGGTTCAGAGGATTTTGTGGTCTATACCGATGCGTCGAAGAGAGGCCTTGGTGCAGTGTTGATGCAGCGAGGTAAGGTCATTGCCTATGCGTCTCGCCAGTTGAAGGATTATGAGAAGAATTATCCGACGCACGATTTGGAGCTTGCAGCTGTGGTTTTCGCCCTTAAGATTTGGAGACATTATCTGTATGGCGAAAAGTGTGAGATCTTCACAGACCACAAGAGTTTGAAGTATCTGTTCTCGCAGAAAGAGCTCAATATGCGACAGAGGAGGTGGTTAGAGCTTGTCAAGGATTACGATGTGACGATCAGTAATCACCCAGGGAAGGCGAATGTTGTGGCTGATGCTTTGAGCCGCAAGTCGAGTGCTTCATTGAGTTCTTTGATTCAGAGACCATTGTTGATGGATTTGCAGAGAGAGGAGATTGATCTGGTGATTCCAGGGACCATTGCTCGCTTTTCAGCGTTGGTCATTCGATCTACATTGACGGACAGGATCCGTAGAGAGCAGTCGACTGACGTTCAGTTGGCAGAGTTGAGAGCTAGAGCCGAGGCTAGAGGGAATTCAGAGTTTAGTCTGAATGGTGATGATTTGGTAACTTTCAGAGGCCGCATTTGTGTTCCTTCTGGCGACGATATTCGTAGAGATGTCTTGACAGAGGTTCATACCGCACCTTATTCGATTCATCCAGGCAGTACGAAGATGTATCAGGATCTTCGTCGACTCTACTGGTGGCCAGGTATGAAGAGAGATATTGCTTTGTTCATTACTCAGTGCCTTACTTGTCAGCAGGTAAAGATTGAGCACCAGAGACCTGCTGGGACATTGCTTTCTTTGCCGATTCCTCAGTGGAAGTGGGAGCATATCACTATGGATTTCGTGACTGGTTTACCCAGGACGCAGAAGGGTTTCAATGCCATTTGGGTTATTGTTGATAGATTGACCAAGTCAGCGCACTTTCTCCCAGTCAAGACGACGTATTCGATGTCTCAGTATGCCGAGGATTACATTGCAGAGATTGTTAGACTTCATGGTGTGCCCGTGTCGATTGTGTCTGATCGTGACCCCAGATTTACCTCAGAGTTCTGGAAGATTTTGCACAGAGCTATGGGTTCTCGATTAGCTTTCAGTACAGCTTATCATCCTCAGAGCGACGGTCAGTCAGAGAGAGTCATTCAGATTCTGGAGGATATGCTCAGAGCTTGTACTATTGACTATTCTGGTAGCTGGGATTCCAAGTTGCCTCTTGTGGAGTTCACGTACAACAATAGCTACCAGGCGACGATTGGCATGGCACCGTATGAGGCACTTTATGGCAGGAAGTGCAGATCTCCTTTGTTTTGGGATGAGGTTGGAGAGAGGAAGATGTTGGGTCCCGAGTTGGTCCAACAGACTTGCCGATGTTGTTGCAGTTATCGGAGAGAGGATGAAGACTGCTCAGTCCAGACAGAAGAGCTATGCAGACGTTCGTCGTAGACATTTGCAGTTCGAGGTTGGCGATCATGTTTTTCTGAAGATAGCACCTCTCAAGGGTGTGATGCGATTTGGCAAGAAGGGCAAGTTGAGCCCTAGATTCATTGGTCCATTCGAGATATTGGACAGAGTGGGTGACCGAGCCTACAGATTAGCCCTACCGCCCGATCTTGACCGAGTCCATAATGTGTTTCACGTATCGATGCTCAGGAAGTATATTGCAGATCCTTCCCATGTTCTTCGCCATGAGCCATTGGACTTAACGCCGAGTCTGACTTACCATGAGATTCCGATTCAGATTCTGGATCGCACAGTTAGAGTTCTGAGGAACAAAGAGATCGGCATCGTTAAAGTCCTTTGGAGGAACCATTTGATTGAGGAGGCTACGTGGGAACCAGAGACTGAGATAAGAGAGAGGTATCCTGAGTTGTTCGTGCCGTGACGTCAATTTCAAGGACGAAATTCCTCTAAGGAGGGGAGATTGTAATAGCCGAGCCTGGTGTACGGTACGGTTTAAGCTTTATTGTGTTAATTGGGTTTTGTGATTAGATGATTATAGTTGTGTTTTGGGCTATAGTATTATTGGTTATTATTTATTTGAGGTGTTAGTTGGTGTTGATTGTTCGTTTCAGCGTTTCGAATCGATTTTAGTTGTTTTGTTACTGTTCATTGCCGTGAGTAGAGTGCACCCGCGCTCTTAGATGAGTGCCCCCGCGGTGTACTATTTATGATTTTGGATTTGGAGGGCCGTGGCATCACCGCACCCGCGGCAGTGCAAGGACCGCACCCGCGGTGAGACTGCACCCGCGGTATTTGTAGCACCGCACCCGCGGTGATCGTGCATGGGATTTATTTTGGTTGTCGTGAGCTTAGCGCACCCGCGGTGCTTGTGTGACCGCACCCGCGGTGTAAGTATGGGCGAGATATTTAGTACCTTTTTGATTGAGTTGACTTCATTCCATACCTTATCTTATCTTCTTTTCGAGATTTTCTCTCTTTTGGCAAGGGTTTTCATCCATTTCTTTAGCTTCCTACCTTTGATTCTTGGATCTAGTTCGATTTCCGACTTGAGATCAACGTTCTCCGTGGTATAAGGAAGCTTAGGTAAGTTTTTGGTGCGATTCTAATGAGGTTTTGAGTTAAGGGTTATTTTGGATTTGATGTTTTGATGGTTCTATGGATTATTTAGCATGGACTCTTGGATTTAGTCTTGATATTGGTGTTATTTATGGATTATTGTTGTAGGTGGTGTACCAAGAGTATAGTTGGAGGTGTTCTATTGGTTTGTAAGTGGAATTTCATCCTTTTTGCTCACATGATATTATATGTATTGTGTTTTAAAGGTTTCAAAGTGTTATTCCCTTCCATTGATCCATTGTTATGTATTGATTTCATTGATTATCTATTGGAGGCATTGATGTCTCACTATTGTTAAAAAGGGAATACAAGAGATATTATGAGATTGCGAAACGACGGCCTTAAATGCTATTGAGAATTCAAATGTTTTATTGGATTGATTAATCATAGTCAGAGCATTGCATGCAATTAGATGATCATCGACCATAGGCTTTTATCCCCTCACAGTTATCGATTTATATCGATGGGATATTGGCAACCACAGTCACAGATACTATTGATATCAATCCAACCATAGAAAAGAGAAATACCATCGTATTGCTATCTATTGCTATTGCTATTGCTACAGTTATTGCTACGTTATTCATGTTTCAGAGTCGATGGTATTTATGATTTAAAAGCCATGTTTTACAGAGTATACTATGTATCATTGCTATGTAAGAGTTCCACTTGCTGAGATTTATTCTCATTTCAGTTATTTTCATGTGATGCAGATAAGAGCGACGGACCGGGACGTTGACTGTGGATGGGGGTCATATGCATACGAAGATTGGAAGGATGATTATTTTGTACCATTTTGTAACATGATCACACTAATGATATTTTGTATTTTGTTATGTCATTGGAATGATCATGTTGTTATTTTGTAAACACTTTTATAAAATGTATTTTGAAACTCCTTCCGTTTGAAAGAAAAATTTTAAATTCCGCTGTATTTTTAATTTTAACGGGTCAGGGTGTCACAATTAGTTTGTTTATATACATGCTTACCATGTTTTATACTGGGATTTATTCTCACCGGAGTTATCCGGCTGTTGTCTTGTTTTGTATGTGTGCATGACAACAGGTGGGGCTGGATCAGGGTCGAGATGACGATGAGAGAAGACGAGTTAGCGTGGTGATTCCGGACTTGTAGCAGACTTGGTTTATTACTTGAATTTAGTAATTGAACCTTAGACTTAGGTTGTACAGTATTGTACTTTTCTACTGAGATGTAGTTTTATACAGATATGTATTTTACGTTGATTGCGATTACCTTCCGCACTGTATTTTAAAAAGAAAAATTTTTAGACCCTGTTTTATCTTAATTGATATTTAAATCCCAAAGATGATTAAGAAGAAGATCAGCGTCCGGGTCCCCACAACAGGTGGTATCAGAGCTGATAGTTCCTTTAGACTTAGATTATCAGAGCGAGAGATCCTTTAGATTAAGATAGTCAGAACTGATAGATCCTTTAGACTGAGTTAGATTGAGATAGCCGCGAATGAGCGGGGTAGATGAATTTTCTTTCCTTGCATGTGTGTGCTAGCATGAGATTAATTTAATGTTGATTGACATTAAGTGCTGGCATGAGACTATGTGTTACTGCTTTAAGATACATGTTTACCTGATTATGTGATTGGAATTGGTATTATGTATTCTTAAGTATGAATCAGATCAGATTCATGATCAGCAGTAAGATGATCATGATCAGAGAAAGATTGGTACAGATTTGTAGTACTAGATTACTAATGTGTTTGGTAATCAGATGTACCGCCCAGAAGAATTCCAGAAAGAGGCAGTACTTCATATGATCAGACAGGTAGGTCAGAACCTCAGATAGACCTGTCAGAAATTCAGATGGAAACACAGTTACAGAGGTTCCAGTCGTTTCAGCCGCCGGTTCTGAAGGGAAATGAGACGTCAGCAGATTGTGAAAAGTGGCTTGAAGAAATAGAAATGTTATTTGAATTCCTAGATTTAACAGATGAGTGTAGAATTAGGCTTATTGAGAACCAGTTGCACGAAGCTGCCAGAAGATGGTGGTTACTCACCAAAGGAGCTTTAGAGCAGAGTCGTTCAGTGATTTCATGGAAGATTTTTAAGGTTGAGTTCTACCAAAGATTCTTCCCCGTGTCATATAGGGAGGACAGAAGTGCAGAATTTGCAAACCTACAACAGGGTCAGATGAGTATTGATGAATACTTAGCACAGTTCTTCACCTTGTTACGTTTTGCCCCTCTTATAGCTAGAACTGATCATGCTATATCTAGTCAGTTCATTCAGGGATTAAATCCAGAAATACGTACATTGGTGAATGTGAAGCAATCGAGTAGTTTTGCTGATACCTTGAACAGGGCCAAAAGAGCAGAAACGGTTCTGATAGGACAACAGGGAGTCTCGTATGATCTTCCAACATTAAATCCACAGCAACTGCCTTCTAGAGTTGAGATTGGCAGCAGCAGTGATAGGAAGAAAGCATTGAAGATTCAAAAGAAACAGTTTAAGAAGTTAGGAAGTGATTCCTCTAGTTCTAGCAGTCCTAGTCCGAGTTATACCGGAGTGTATTGCAGGACATGTGGAGGGCGACATTCTACAGAACAATGCCAAGGAGTGCTTGGTAAGTGCAATATCTGTAAGCAGATGGGACACTTTGCTAAAGTTTGTCCTCAGAGAAATTTTCGAAGATCTTAAAGAGCAGGGTCATTGGTGATAATGACTGAAGAACAGACTCAGAATTCATACAGGTACTATTTCTTGTATGATTATATGCATAGGTATTGATATGTACTAATGCATTATTTATGAATACCTGTGATTGAATAGCGTGGAGATATGCTATCTCTGTTGGATTAATGGTTAATGTAGTATTGATTCCTTGGTTGTTGAGGAATATGTTGATATCAGAGATTTCTGTGACATGATATACCACGGTTAGATAAGACTGAGATTGAACTAGATTGTGATGTACTTGTGTTATATGATTCTGATTACAGTATTGACATGTATATGCTAAACAAGTATAGAAATATCGTAGAATGTGTGCCAGAAACGGTAAGATTCAGACCAGATCTGGCTGATAAACGGAGATTTTCCGGTAAGGATTCTAGATCCAGAATTCCTTAAATTATTGTACTGTTTTTGACTCGATTATTACAAAAAGGAACAGATGATATCCTTATGTATTCAATAGATTCATTGAAATCGAGTCTAGCAGTGACAGAATTGCTAGTAATATAATAGTTGACTGGTGTTTGCCTAGATAAGATGTCAGATGTGTTTGATATCCGAAAGGTAGATTTCAGAATTGAATCAATACCAAGTATTGCTGGTATATTAGAACATAGTACAGAATGATTGACAGAATTGATATAATTGACAGATAAAAGAACATTCGCTGAGAAATCCAGTTGATTGAGTATTTCTCTGGAAGATATTGCAGTTCTGTTTCTAAATTGATAGATTTTATGTTCAGAGGTATTCTGAACATTATGCTTGGTATATCTATGATTTATTGATATATTGCAGCATTTGATTGATTATATTGAATATTTGAAGATTGGGTTAAATATTCAGAGAACTATGATCATTGTATACAGAAATGGGTCAGGCATGAATCCGATATGCAGTTATTGTGGGGACCCGGACGCTAATCCATTCCTTAATCATCTTTAGGAATATTTAATCATTCATACTAAACAGGGTCTAATTTTTTTTTTTTTTTTTTTTTCTAAAATACACAGCGGAAACATAATGTAATTAAATTCAAATTACATAACATACATAATATACAATTATTGTAGGATCTACCATAATTCAACTAGGTTCAACTACATATCAGTACTGAATCCTAAGTTGCTTCTGAAGCCCGGATCTCCACGCTATCTAGTCCAGCCTCATTCTCTTCACGACCCTGATTCTAGCCCACCTGTTGCCATGCACACATACAAACAAGACAACAGCCGGATAACTCCGGTGAGATATAAATATCCCAGTATAAATCATGTATACATGCAATCATATAAATCATATAAGAGCATAGAACAAAAATCATATCCTATATCAACATCATGATATAAATCAATAACAAGAATAAATCATATTCTAAACATGTACCCTAATCAGGAACATAATTCAATATCTAGAATAAATCCTATTCTCGGCATGTACCAATATCAGGAACATAATTCAATATCAAGAATAATTCCTATTCTAAACATGTACCAATATCAGGAACATAATCAATCTCAAGAATAACTTCTATTCTAAACATGGACCAACATCTGGAACATGATCAGTATCAAGAATAATTTCTATTCTAAATATGTACCAATATCAGGAACATAAAAGGACATGAACCATATTCAGGAACATAATCAACATCAATCAATATCAATCAATATAACTGTCACTCAAGCTCGTGACTCTACGTTTTAGACTAGACTCAATCCTAGTCTAGGGATCCCGGTTTCCAGATGTGGTATTCCTATATCGAATTCCGTAAAGGATGGAACCATAATCTCTATTACTCGATATAACCAGTGCCCTGGTATTCCTATATCGAATTCCGTAATAGAAGAATTCCAATACCCTTTACTCGATATAACCAAATATGGTGTTCCTATATCGAATTCCGTAATAGATTCCATTACTCGATATAACCAAACATCCAGTGTCCTGACCTAACCGTCAAGGACTGTAGCTCTATCGCCAATATCCTATCTTGAGACATCGTGCAATGTGCCGTGGCGATACCACCACTATCCGGCACTTCTGTCACAAGATAACTCGTCTAATACCTGTCATCTAATATCAAGAGAACAAGTACATCAATCAACTTAATGCAAATATCAATGCAATAAGGTAAAGTATGTGATTTAGGGAAACTCGAGTCAAACCTCCCTCGAGTTGTGCAATCCCAACTCAACATTAATTTATACCTTTATCTTCTCGCTCAGAAGAAGAAGAAGTCCCGACTCTATCTCGGTCCATTCTCAATCTGGAAATGACAATATAAAACAGGCACAATATCAATATCAGTTCTGAACTCAAGACTGTCTCTTTAAATCTGAAACGATATATCGAGAATCATAATATCAATATTCCATTCTCAATTCAACTCTGAATCTGATTAATCTGAATTAACTCAAATCAGCGGCATAACGGCACCATCTCAGTATTCCCGTCAATACCATATCACCAGATATTAATTACAAATCATAACCCATTTCGATACGATTTGTAATCAGTCTATAATCCAAATCTATTCAATTTCAATTAATATAATCTGAAAAATCATAACAATTCCAGAATCAATCTGTTTCCTGATCTGACTTCGGTTCTACGATGTCTAACATGTCAAGAACATCATATATGAATTATATCAAATTTGTTAGAGTAGGTGCCCGTCGAGCCAAGTGTTGGCCGAGTGTTCACAATGAAACTCTATGTATAAGCAATCTTTATTTTAATAATATTTGAAATTATTATTTTGGCAAATCTTTATCTGTATACCCATGCTAGTTGCATAGATAAAGCCCTTGAATATACAAATAGTAGAAAGAATATGAGATGCTCATATGATGAGTATCATGAAACTCATATTTGTAATACTGTATATTCTAAACGGTTCCTAGTCGATTCAGCCGCCACTAAGAAGGATATAGGCCGCTAGAGTTAGAGACTAGTATCTGCGATGTGAGTACCATGTTTCATTGGTAGGGGACATTGTGATGTCCGAACATGCAGATAGGTGCTCCTTGTAGAGTGCACTGAACAACCCTCCATAAAAGGACTTTCCAAGTGGTTCTCACTTATCGAGTGGAAAAGTCCTGGTTTATGGTTGTACAGAATTAGTCCTTATGACCCGGGACAACATTGAGACTCTATGTGCTAGAATTACACTTTGACTTGTTTACCGACTCTTATGGGGTCATCAGGTGGCAAGGTTGGGTGTTCTGTCGAAACACATAGGAGTCGATGCATTGTAGTCGGGGATTCACCGCTTACCTTCGGGTATGGATATCCTATGTGTTATCATGTGTATGTAGATCGAAATCTCTGGCCAGAGTATGGTTGTAATTATGAAAGGTGTTTCATAGATTACACCATCGATGCAACTACGACATGACACATAGTATCGATTCATTGACAACTCTCGATAAACCAATGGTTGTCGAATCGATCGGGATATATGAGTTGAAGGGACCGTACTGTACGCTAACCATAATTGAATGGTTCTTGCAGGCACTATCATTTGATACCTAGGGAATCATGTAAGCGATGCTGCTAGGCGTTTAACATGATTGGTTGGGTACTATCAGACTTGAGTTCTGACGTTCTTATTATCAAGGTGTTGATAAATAAGAATGGAGCAATTGGGGTATGCTCATATAAGGACATGTTTAGTCCGAATCACATAGAGATGTGAACCCACGGCTAGTTGTATCAATGAACCATTGAGGGCCACACAAGTACTAGCTTTCTAGATCCCGTTGAGAAGTAAAAAATAGTTCAATTGTTGAACGGCTTATAAAGGAGTTTATAAGCGTAAAGAAAATTAGAAGTATGACTTCTATAAAGGAGAAAATAGTTCAATGTGTTGAACGACTTATAAATGAGTTTATAAGTGTAAAGAAAAGTAGAAGTATGACTTCTATGAGAGAAATGTAAATTTTAATTTTTGGAAGTGTTCCTAAATTAAAATTGGCCAAGTGAATAATGTATTTGAAAATTGTGATTTTCATAAACATTATTATGGACTAAATTAAATTAATTCAAGTGTTGAATTAATTAAACACTAGTGGACCTAGTAGAGTCCAAATAATTAAATTAATTCAAGTGTTGAATTAATTAAATAATATTGAGTCTTGTAGAGCTCAATTAAAATAATTATTTAACTAGTGGGACTTGGGTAAATTCAAGTAATGTTTAATTAGTCTCAAATATGTTTGAGATAATTAAAATTTAGTCCAAGGTTTTAATTTGATTAAAAACCATATAATATGCATGCATGGGAGGTGAAAGGTTGGGAGACTACTTTTTGTGTTTTCAAGGCATGGCATGCAACTTTTTGGAACAACTTTTCCCACAACCAAAAAAATGTCTCTCCTTCTCTCCTAGCATGAATAGTGGCCGAGTTACTATTCACATTTTTCTCCAAGTTTTTCTCTCAATTTTCTTCTTCAATTGTTGAGGAAAGAAATCACTTCTCTTTGAATAATCTTCTTATTTTTCTAGTGCAAAATAAGAAGGGTTCTAGCTAGTTAGTGGTGGGCTTGATTGGAAGAAAGGAGTCCAAAAGAAAGGTGAAGCTTGTAGATTGTCTACCTTCAAGAGCTAAGGTGTTTACACCTTAGTTGGAGCCACAATCAATCTTTGAGATTGATATGTAATTTTCTCAACACCCTATGCTTGAAAGTTGAGATTTTTGTATATGCTACACTAGTACACATGGTGGCCGAAAATTTCCTTGCAAGAAAATGTGTTTTTCGAAAATTTTGTAGCTTCCGTTGTGTTTTTCGGTCACCTTATTCGATCCCTTTCAAGTGGTATCATGAGCTAAGGGTACTAGTTTTTGGATAGCATATACAAGATATTATATTGAGGGCGATTTCTAACCGATTGAGATGAAAATTTGCAACGATTCAAGGCCGGATTGGGGCGATTTTCGGGCAGCAAGGGCAGCCCTAAGGGCTGCCCGAACCGCCCCCCTATTTTATTAAAAAAAAAAAAAAAATTTTTGTTGGCCGGAATCCGGCGACGGAGCTCCGGCGACGGCGATGACGACTAGGGTTTTCAAAAGGTGTTTTGGAATATCAAAGTGTCATGGGCCTTGAGTTGTTGGGCCATTGGATGGCCAACACATTTGTGATTTTAAATGGGCCAAAATGTTTTTGTGAAAAATGAGTTTTTGGGCCCTTAAGTTTAAAATTACAAAAGTTGCAAATTTTTTTCATGAAATAAATAATTTAAGTTGGACTTTAATTATTTATAGTAAATGGTGATTTACAAGAAATTCGGTTATAAATAAATTAATTTGAAAGTAGACAAAGGTGTTTGTATACTTTGTTAATTTACTTTATAATCGTGGCGGTTAGTGATTGGATCAAGATATATAATATTGGATCAATTAATTATTGTGATAATTAATTGATGGTGTATGATATGTGATATTATGCATGAAGGATGATCAAAAGCCCAAGCCCAATTTGCTAGGTATATGCTAGGATATTTTGTGTTGAATGATTGTAATAATTATCAATTTAAAGTGGGCTTGGTTTATGGCCCGTTCCCACCCCCCATGAGATGTATCCCTATGTGCCATGGATATTTAATTGTAAATATTAGTATAGTGGATGATCAAGATTGGAAGATGGTGGCCATGATGATTATGAAGATCGAAGACATGTAAATATTGGAAGCTTATGTAAATGTTGCATTTGCATCCCATGCATTTCCCTAGGATTGGACCTAGGCCCGTGTTTAGCTCACACGGGCCATTAGTATTGGGGCGATTGATCATCCTTGTTTGTTTACTGTTTATAATATATGCATGATATGTTATAAATAATGAGTATGTGCGTTATTATTATGATAATAACAAAGTTGCATGAATCCGGCAAACATACGATCAAACATGGCGAGCTTTTAAAATAAATTAATGATGAGACCTTTCAAAATTAAAAACCCTCATTTTGAATAAGATTCAAAATTAATATCAAGCCCGAAAAGGGGAATTATAAATTTGTTTATAATTTCCTTGTCTTCCATCGACAATGGGTGCATGATGAACGCTACCCGTACTCGGGGCTCGGCTCATATTATTGGGGGGCCCTGGGTGCCGGAAAGCTGTGACATCCATTGACATGGTGATGTGAACTACGTGGAACTCCCATGATTTCGGCTCATATTATTGAGGGAACTCATGGCGACCGTCCATTAAGGTTCAATATCGATGGGTTAGGCTTGACACGTAAAGATGAACGACGTCATATTATTGGGTCCTAATCAAACGTGAGACAAAAGTTTACGTTAAGGGTTGCATTGTGATGCAATTGGAAACTACCTTTTAGGAATTGTGATTGGCTGATATTATTCGGGATCATAATTCGCTAATTGGACCTTAAGTACCTACTGAGGAAAGGAGTTTCCCGCTTTCACTAGAGGGTAGTGAAAGATGTCAAAACAGTGGGAGCCAATATTTATGAAGTAAAAGTCCAAACTTCATATCTTACTAAATATTTTAAAATAGTCATCAACATTTATCTGTTTTTACTTTTCAGTACAAATTGACAATGTCATCGCTTCGCAATCCAATATCCGTAATACTCGACAAAAACATATTAACTGGACCTAATTACCTCACTTGGCTAAGAAACCTAAAAATCGTCTTGAATTCGGAAAGGGTAGCATATACACTGACTGAGTCGCCCCCTGTTGAGGCTCCGACTCACTGCAATCCTGAGGAATTGCAGGCTTACAAGGAATGGTGTGACCATGACTTGATAGCCAGGTGTTATATGCTGACTTCTATGAATGATGAGCTGCAGAGGCGTTTTGAGGGTGCAAAGAGTGCTGCTGACATTCATTTGCACCTCAAGGAGCTCTTTGGAGAGCAAACACGTCCTCTTAGGCATGCTACCGTCAAGGAGCTGATCACTTTACGCATACAAGATGGGGCCTCGGTCCATGAGCATGGCCTAAAGGTGATCGGGCTCGTGGACAAGCTCGTTGGCATGGATCTGATCTTGCCTTCGGAGTTGACCACCGACGTGTTGCTCTTATCGCTGCCTAGCTCATTTGATCCTTTTGTGGTGAACTTCAACATGAACAAGATTGAACCGACCCTTGAGGAGTTGGTGAATATGCTTGTTACGTTTGAATCCACCATCAAGAAAGAGAAGTTGGTTCTTTATGTGGGTTCTTCATCTGGTACGAAGATTGATCCACATAGGAATGGAAAGAAGCGTTCTTTCCAACGTCCCAAGAAGAACGTGCCCTTGTTGAGGCAATTTCCGAATCCCGTTGTGGCAGCCACACCAGTTAAGGCTGACAAGACTGCTGATGAATGTCATCACTGCATTCTGCCTGGACATTGGAGGCGAAATTGCAAGGAATATCTGGCCCAGAAGTGTTCTGGAAACGGTATGTTCTAAATTTAAGTAAACGTTTCAATTAACTCTACTTCTTGGGTATTAGATACCGGATGTGACTCACATCTCTATAATGAGTTATAGGTGATGGGAAGAAGTAGAATGCTTAAGGAAGGTGTGACCTTCTAGAGGATGGGCAATGAAGCAAGAGTTGCTGCCAAGGCTATTGAAGATGTTTACTTATTATTGAACAATAGTTTAAGTTAATTTTATGAGATGTTTTGTTTGTACCTAATTTTGTAAAAACATTGTTTCCATTTCTATGGTGATAAAAATGGATATTCTTGTTTATTTTGCAAAGGTGTTTGCAACATTTACATGAATGAATGTTTGATTGGTACTGGTAAACTTGAAAACGATCTCTATAACTTAAAATTAAAAGATATTCCACTAAATGTCCATTCAAAGGCATACACCATATGAGATATGGATGGGTAAGCCTCCTAAGTATTCTTATCTTAGAATATGGGGTGCCCTGCTTATGAAGCAGGTAGTGGGAGATAAATTGGATAGTCGATCCATTTTATGCTAATTTGTGGGATATCCAATGAATTCGATTGGATACTACTTCTATCATCCCCAAGAAACAAAAGTGTTTGTTTCTAGGAATGCGACCCTTTTGAAAGGGAATTTCTATTGGATAGAAATAGGGAGATGATAGAACTCGAAGAGGTTCGAGAGACACCCACAATTGAAGAACCCACACCCGAAGAGCCAAGAGAGGAGATACAAGCTCCTAGAAGATACGAGAAAGTCTGGAGACCATCTATGAGGTATGGTCAGCTTCTTGAAGAGGGACATGATGAGCCTAACCATGGATGTGATCCAAGGACCTTCAAGGAAGCGTTATCTGATGCCGATTCATCCAAATGGCTTGAAGCGATGGAATCTGAGATGAATTCCATGCATCCGAACCAAGTGTGGGATCTTATAGATCCACCTGAGGGAAAGGTTCCCATAGGGACTTGGGACGGATGGGAAGGTATTGACCTTCAAGGTGCGATTGGTGGAAAAAGGATATACTCAAAGACAAGGAGTTGACTTTGAGGAAACCTTTTTCCCCAGTCGCAATGTTCAAGTCCATAAGGATTTTGCTAGCCATAGCTGCATGGTATGACTATGAGATATGGCAGATGGATGTCAAGACAGACTTTCTTAATGGGGATTTTAAGAAAGTTATTTACATGTCTTAACCTGAAGGGTTAACATCTATCAGAAGTGAGCATATGGTATGCAAACTTCAGAGATCTATTTATGATCTAAAGCAGGCATCTAGGAGTTGGAACCTCAGATTCGACAGTACAATCAAATAGTTTGATTTACTAAGAGTCCTGAGGAACCCTATGTGTATAAGAAGGTCAGTGGGAGTGTTGTGACATTCCTGGTGTTATATGTTGATGACATTCAACTCATTGGGAATGATGTAGGAATGTTGCAATCAACTAAGATATGGTTAGCGAGTAAGTTCTCGATGCAGGACTTGGGTGAAGCATCTTTTGTATTGGAAATACAGATCTATAGAGATAGATCGAGAAGATTGCTTGGTCTCACCCAGTCCACATACATGATACCATCGTGAAGCGGTTCTCGATGGATGAGTCCATGAGAAGACATCTACCAATGTGTCATGGCGTGTCCCTATCCAAGTCTGTCTCCCAAGACTGATGCAGAGATAGTGGCGATGACACGCATTCCGTATGCTTCGGCAATTGGTAGCATCATGTATGGGATGATATCTACACGTCTTGACGTGGCTTTCGCACTAAGTGTAGTGAATAGATATCAATCGAACCCTGGTCTTCCACACTAGAAAGTTGTGAAAGACATCCTCAAGTAGTTGAGAAGGACCAATAAAGTGTTCTTGGTCTATGGGGTGGAGAACTAAAATTGGAAGGCTATACCGACTCTAGCTTCCAAAGCGATATCGATGACTCGAAGTCAACCTCTGGGTTTGTATTCATGCTCAATGGTGCTGATGTCTCTTGGAAGAGTTCCAAGCAAGACAATATTACGGATTCCAGCACAGAGGTCGAATACATTGCTGCATCAGATGCAGCAAGGGAGGCTGTTTGGATAAGGAATTTCGTCCAAGTGTTGGGCGTCATTCCTAATGGAGTTGCTCCTGTCCCGGTGTTGTGTGACAACACGGGAGCTATAGCTCAAGCAAAGGAGCATAGGTCTCATCAGAAATCCAAACTAGTATTGAGAAAGTACCACATCCTCGGAGAGATTGTGGAAAGAAGAGAAGTGTCTATTGACAAAGTCGGCTCCGCAGATTATGTTGTTGATCCACTAATTAGGCCTTTACCTGGACCATTATTCGACAAGCATCGCGAATCAATGGGTTTTAAGCATATGGGTAGTTGGCTCTAGTGCAAGTGGGAGATTGTTAGAGTAGGTGCCCGTCGAGCCAAGTGTTGGCCGAGTGTTCACAATGAAACTCTATGTATAAGCAATCTTTATTTTAATAATATTTGAAATTATTATTTTGGCAAATCTTTATCTGTATACCCATGCTAGTTGCATAGATAAAGCCCTTGAATATACAAATAGTAGAAAGAATATGAGATGCTCATATGATGAGTATCATGAAACTCATATTTGTAATACTGTATATTCTAAACGGTTCCTAGTCGATTCAGCCGCCACTAAGAAGGATATAGGCCGCTAGAGTTAGAGACTAGTATCTGCGATGTGAGTACCATGTTTCATTGGTAGGGGACATTGTGATGTCCGAACATGCAGATAGGTGCTCCTTGTAGAGTGCACTGAACAACCCTCCATAAAAGGACTTTCCAAGTGGTTCTCACTTATCGAGTGGAAAAGTCCTGGTTTATGGTTGTACAGAATTAGTCCTTATGACCCGGGACAACATTGAGACTCTATGTGCTAGAATTACACTTTGACTTGTTTACCGACTCTTATGGGGTCATCAGGTGGCAAGGTTGGGTGTTCTGTCGAAACACATAGGAGTCGATGCATTGTAGTCGGGGATTCACCGCTTACCTTCGGGTATGGATATCCTATGTGTTATCATGTGTATGTAGATCGAAATCTCTGGCCAGAGTATGGTTGTAATTATGAAAGGTGTTTCATAGATTACACCATCGATGCAACTATGACATGACACATAGTATCGATTCATTGACAACTCTCGATAAACCAATGGTTGTCGAATCGATCGGGATATATGAGTAGAAGGGACCGTACTGTACGCTAACCATAATTGAATGGTTCTTGCAGGCACTATCATTTGATACCTAGGGAATCATGTAAGCGATGCTGCTAGGCGTTTAACATGATTGGTTGGGTACTATCAGACTTGAGTTCTGACGTTCTTATTATCAAGGTGTTGATAAATAAGAATGGAGCAATTGGGGTATGCTCATATAAGGACATGTTTAGTCCGAATCACATAGAGATGTGAACCCACGGCTAGTTGTATCAATGAACCATTGAGGGCCACACAAGTACTAGCTTTCTAGATCCCGTTGAGAAGTAAAAAATAGTTCAATTGTTGAACGGCTTATAAAGGAGTTTATAAGCGTAAAGAAAATTAGAAGTATGACTTCTATAAAGGAGAAAATAGTTCAATGTGTTGAACGACTTATAAATGAGTTTATAAGTGTAAAGAAAAGTAGAAGTATGACTTCTATGAGAGAAATGTAAATTTTAATTTTTGGAAGTGTTCCTAAATTAAAATTGGCCAAGTGAATAATGTATTTGAAAATTGTGATTTTCATAAACATTATTATGGACTAAATTAAATTAATTCAAGTGTTGAATTAATTAAACACTAGTGGACCTAGTAGAGTCCAAATAATTAAATTAATTCAAGTGTTGAATTAATTAAATAATATTGAGTCTTGTAGAGCTCAATTAAAATAATTATTTAACTAGTGGGACTTGGGTAAATTCAAGTAATGTTTAATTAGTCTCAAATATGTTTGAGATAATTAAAATTTAGTCCAAGGTTTTAATTTGATTAAAAACCATATAATATGCATGCATGGGAGGTGAAAGGTTGGGAGACTACTTTTTGTGTTTTCAAGGCATGGCATGCAACTTTTTGGAACAACTTTTCCCACAACCAAAAAAATGTCTCTCCTTCTCTCCTAGCATGAATAGTGGCCGAGTTACTATTCACATTTTTCTCCAAGTTTTTCTCTCAATTTTCTTCTTCAATTGTTGAGGAAAGAAATCACTTCTCTTTGAATAATTGTGGGGACCCGGGTTCTAACTCAATTCTTTTGGGATTTAATTGGATCTTTATTATAAATGGCGGGTCAAAATTTTTCGCTTTCTAACATTAAATCGAATGTTAACATAAAGCGTCTCATTTTTATTTAAAACAAACATGAGTCAACGACTATTACATGACATGATCTAGTAGCCTTACTTGTTATACATGTTACAATAACAACATAACATTCTCTAGTATCAACATAAAACTACTAGTGCAACATCAGAAGTCTTCTGCTACACCCGGCATCTCCACGCTATCAACTCTCTCTTCCTCGTCGTGACCCTGATCCTGTCCCACCTGTTGCCATGCACACATACAGACACGACAACAGCCGGATAACTCCGGTGAGAACATATCCCAGTATAAAACATGGATGCATGCAATGTAAATATCATATACAAATGCATAGCATAAATCAAGTAACATGAATATAAATCTAAACATGCAGAAGAATACAAATCTGTATTCAACATTCAAATCTTGACTCGACTCATTTCTAATCTAGGGATCCCGGTGTGAATAAGACGGTCTGTCACCTATCCAGCCACTCGGGGCAACGGTACGTCTTATTCCTAGACTTCGGTCAACTCTGTATCGAGGGTCTACACATATAACAACTCTGTTTCTATGCGTCGATACACCGAAACGTCTAGTTTTGGCAAGTCTGCCAATCTCTCCTATCTCAAGACTCGAATATAAATCAATAAACGAAACATTACATAATCAATGTAATAACTATCTAGTATGTGATTTAGGGAAACTCGTATCAAATCTGAATCGAGTTGTGCAATCCCGTGACCACATGAATTATACCTTTCTTGTCGAATCGTCGGTGTCGCAGTCGAAGTCTCGAGTTCACAATAACCAATATAATCTGAAATGGCAATGTGTAGACACACTCTATCAACAAGCATCTCAACTAACTCAATGTACAAATCTGTAACTGATTTCAATACAATTCAACGGCGTAACGGCTTATTTCTCAATACCGGCCAACTCAATCTTAACATAACAATATCATAATCAATCTCAATAACTCATAATCTCATCTAATACAAACATGTATACCAAATTCTGCATAATCTTCACATAATATGTAATAGCCGAGCCCGGTGTACGGTACGGTTTAAGCTTTATTGTGTTAATTGGGTTATGTGATTAGATGATTATAGTTGTGTTTTGGGCTATAGTATTATTGGTTATTATTTATTTGAGGTGTTAGTTGGTGTTGATTGTTCGTTTCAGCGTTTCGAATCGATTTTTAGTTGTTTTGTTACTGTTCATTGCCGTGAGTAGAGTGCACCCGCGCTCTTAGATGAGTGCCCCCGCGGTGTACTATTCATGATTTTGGTTTTGGAGGGCCGTGGCATCACCGCACCCGCGGCAGTGCAAGGACCGCACCCGCGGTGAGACCGCACCCGCGGTAATTGTAGCACCGCACCCGCGGTGTTCGTGCATTTGATTTATTTTGGTTGCCGTGAGCTTAGTGCACCCGCGGTGCTTGTGTGACCGCACCCGCGGTGTAAGTATGGGCGAGTTTTTAAGTCACTTTTTGGGAGTTGTTGGCCATACCTTATCCTATTCCTTCTCTTCTTTACCGATTTTCCCTCCATTGGCAAGGGTTTTCATCCATTTCTTTAGCTTCCTACCTTTGATTCTTGGAGTTATTTGGATTTCCGACTTGAGATCATCGTTCTCCGTGGTATAAGGAAGCTTAGGTAAGTTTTTGGTGCGATTCTAATGAGGTTTCGAGTTAAGGGTTATTTTGGATTTGATGTTTTGATGGTTCTATGGATTATTTAGCATGGACTCTTGGATTTAGTCTTGATATTGGTGTTATTTATGGATTATTGTTGTAGGTGGTGTACCAAGAGTATAGTTGGAGGTGTTCTATTGGTTTGTAAGTGGAATTTCATCCTTTTTGCTCACATGATATTATATGTATTGTGTTTTAAAGGTTTCAAAGTGTTATTCCCTTCCATTGATCCATTGCTATGTATTCGTTTCATTGATTATCTATTGGAGGCATTGTATGTCTCACCATTGTTATAAAGGGAATACAAGATATATTATGAGATTGCGAAACGACGGCCTTAAATGCTATTGAGAATTCAAATGTTTTATTGGATTGATTAATCATAGCCATAGCATTGCATGCAATTAGATGATCATCGACCATAGGCTTTTATCCCCTCACAGTTATCGATTTATATCGATGGGATATTGGCAACCACAGTCACAGATACTATTGATATCAATCCAACCATAGAAAAGAGAAATACCATCGTTTTTCTATCTATTGCCATTGCTATTGCTACAGTTATTGCTACAGTATTCATGTTTCAGAGTCGATGGTATTTATGATTTAAAAGCCATGTTTTACAGTGTATACTATGTATCATTGCTATGTAAGAGTTCCACTTGCTGAGATTTATTCTCATTTCAGTTATTTTCATGTGATGCAGATAAGAGCGACGGACCGGGACGTTGACTGTGGATGGGGGTCATATGCATACGAAGATTGGAAGGATGATTATTTTGTACCATTTTGTAACATGATCACACTAATGATATTTTGTATTTTGTTATGTCATTGGAATGATCATGTTGTTATTTTGTAAACACTTTTATAAAATGTATCTTGAAACTCCTTCCATGTTTGAAAGAAAATTTTAAATTCCGCTGTATTTTAATTGTATCGGGTCAGGGTGTCACATTTAGTGGTATCAGAGCGGTGTTCTTCGGACCAATGCATATGACTTCGTCTACTTTCAACTGTCCGGGTATGTTTTCTTGCATCTATCTATTGTTATATATATTGATTGGTGTCTTGTGAGCAATTGTAGAGTATGCCTCCTAAGCGTAAGGCGGCAGAGGGTGAGGATAGTTCTTCCTCGAGAGTTGTCGATGAGTTCGGCAAGTTGCTTAAGGAGCAGGCTAAGGTGCATAGCGATCAGATTCAACAGTTACTCCGATTGCAAGGAGCAGGACAGGGTCGAGGCCAAGTGAGAGGTCAAGTTGCTCAGGCTGTTGGCACTGATGCCGTCTTTTCTTCTTTTAAGAGAATGGATCCACCAGAATTCGCAGGTAGCACCGATCCTCTAGTTGCTGTCGAGTGGGTCAAGGCGCTTGAAGCTATCTTCGATCATCTCCAGTATGAGGACAAAGACAGGATTAGCTGTGCAGTGTTCATGTTGGTTAAGGCTGCCCGCATTTGGTGGAATGCTACGAAAGTTGGAGTTGATGTTGCGACACTGAAGTGGTCAGAGTTCACTGACTTGTTCTACGACAAGTATTTCCCCGACGCACTTCGAGCGAGGAAGGTTACGGAGTTCTTGGAACTTAGACAGGGGAGCTTGGATGTTGGCCAGTATATTCTGAAGTTTGAGGAGGGTTGCCTATTTGCTCCGTATATTGCTTCGAACGACAAGGACAAGGGCGCTCATTTCATTCGAGGCCTTAGAGCGGAGATTCGTCGTGATATCAACATGTCCAAAGCTGTTACTTTCAAGGAGATTGTGTCCAAGGCACTGTTGGCCGAGCAGGACGAGAAAGACATCGCCAGGGAGAGGCAAGAGAGGCACCAGGCCATTGCTCAGAGAGGCCAGGGTTCGAATCAGAGGGGCAGGGATCGTTTCAAGGGCAAGGGCAAGATGGAGCCGAGTTCTAGACCACCGCCAGTTCCATTTGATCCCGAGAAGCCACTGTGTCCAAAGTGTGGTAAGCATCATCGAGGAGAGTGCAGATTGGGCACTCATACTTGTTTTCGTTGTGGCGCGGCGGGTCACGTTGCTAGGAATTGCCCGAGGGGAGATAGCCAAGGGAAGGTGCAGGGTCGTATCTTTGCGATGACCGAGGAAGGTATTAATCGTGATTCTTCATTGATCTCTAGTACTATTTTGATTTCAGGCAGAGTAGCTACTACTTTGATTGATACTGGTGCTACTCATTCTTTTATGTCTGAATTATTTTTGAGATCTTTGGGTATAGTTCCTTCTGTTCTTCCCATTCAGCTTAATGTTGTTTTACCTTCGGGGGATGTCTTGTGCCCGACATCAATTGTCTTTGCGTGCCCTGTTCGTATTGAGGAGCGAGTTGTATTCGCTGATTTGATTGTTATCCCTATGGTTGCCTTCGATGTTATTCTTGTCATGGATTGGCTTTCGACTTACCGTGCAGTTATCGATTGTGTTGCTAAGAAGGTGACTTTTGCAGATGATGGCCAGGGAGGAGCGTTCGCCAGCACAGGTACTTCGCTGGTCCTTCCTTTTATTTCTTGCTTTGAGGCTGAGAGATTGTTGTGTAGAGGTTGCGATGGGTTTCTTGCTTCTATTGTGGATGTTGATAGATTGATTAAGTTGAATGTAGATGATATTGATGTGGTGAGGGAGTTTGCTGATGTGTTTGAGGATGATGTTCCGGGTTTGCCGCCGGATAGAGATGTTGAGTTTGTGATCGATTTAGCTCCAGGTACGGTTCCTATTTCTAAGGCTCCGTACCGGATGGCCCCTACCGAGATGAAGGAATTGAAGACTCAGTTGCAGGATCTTTTAGACAAGGGCTTTATTCGTCCGAGTTCTTCGCCTTGGGGAGCTCCGGTTCTATTTGTCAAGAAGAAGGATGGTTCTTTGCGACTGTGTATCGACTACAGGGAGCTTAACAAAGTAACTGTCAAGAACAAGTATCCGTTGCCTCGGATAGATGATTTGTTTGATCAGCTCCATGGTGCTACTGTGTTCTCGAAGATTGATCTTCGGTCTGGCTACTATCAGTTGAAGGTTAGGGAGTCTGATATCCCTAAGACAGCTTTCCGGACCAGGTACGGTCACTATGAGTTTCTTGTCATGTCTTTTGGGTTGACCAATGCCCCTTCAGTCTTCATGGATCTGATGAACCGTGTGTTCAAGCCTTATCTGGATAGCTTCGTTATTGTTTTCATCGACGATATCCTGATCTATTCCAAATCCAGAGAGCTTCATGCAGAGCATCTCAGAGTGGTGCTTCAGTTGTTGCGAGAGAAGAGGTTGTTTGCCAAGTTGAAGAAGTGTGAGTTTTGGCTAGATCAGATTTCTTTTCTAGGCCATGTGGTTTCGTGAGATGGCATTGCTGTTGATCCGTTGAAGATAGAGGCGATTCGGAGTTGGCCTATTCCTACCACTGTTTCTGAGGTACGCAGTTTCCTCGGTTTGGCGGGTTACTATCGTCGTTTCATTTCAGGTTTCTCCAAGATTGCCCTGCCATTGTCCAATCTGACGAGGAAGACTGTGAAGTTCGAGTGGTCTATCGATTGCCAGAGTGCATTTCAGGAGTTGAAGGACAGATTGACGACAGCTCCTGTTCTTTCTTTGCCCAGTGGTTCTGAGGATTTTGTGGTCTATACCGATGCGTCGAAGAGAGGCCTTGGTGCAGTGTTGATGCAGCGAGGTAAGGTCATTGCCTATGCGTCTCGCCAGTTGAAGGATTATGAGAAGAATTATCCGACGCACGATTTGGAGCTTGCAGCTGTGGTTTTCGCCCTTAAGATTTGGAGACATTATCTGTATGGCGAAAAGTGTGAGATCTTCACAGACCACAAGAGTTTGAAGTATCTGTTCTCGCAGAAAGAGCTCAATATGCGACAGAGGAGGTGGTTAGAGCTTGTCAAGGATTACGATGTGACGATCAGTTATCACCCAGGGAAGGCGAATGTTGTGGCTGATGCTTTGAGCCGCAAGTCGAGTGCTTCATTGAGTTCTTTGATTCAGAGACCATTGTTGATGGATTTGCAGAGAGAGGAGATTGATCTGGTGATTCCAGGGACCATTGCTCGCTTTTCAGCGTTAGTCATTCGATCTACTTTGACGGACAGGATCCGTAGAGAGCAGTCGACTGATGTTCAGTTGGCAGAGTTGAGAGCTAGAGCTGAGGCTAGAGGGAATTCAGAGTTTAGTCTGAATGGTGATGATTTGGTAACTTTCAGAGGCCGCATTTGTGTTCCTTCTGGCGACGATATTCGTAGAGACGTCTTGACAGAGGCTCATACCGCACCTTATTCGATTCATCCAGGCAGTACGAAGATGTATCAGGATCTTCGTCGACTCTACTGGTGGCCAGGTATGAAGAGAGATATTGCTTTGTTCATTTCTCAGTGCCTTACTTGTCAGCAGGTAAAGATTGAGCACCAGAGACCTGCTGGGACATTGCTTTCTTTGCCGATTCCTCAGTGGAAGTGGGAGCATATCACTATGGATTTCATGACTGGTTTACCTAGGACGCAGAAGGGTTTCAATTCCATTTGGGTTATTGTTGATAGATTGACCAAGTCAGCGCATTTTCTCCCAGTCAAGACGACGTATTCGATGTCTCAGTATGCCGAGGATTACATTGCAGAGATTGTTAGACTTCATGGTGTGCCCGTGTCGATTGTGTCTGATCGTGACCCTAGATTTACCTCAGAGTTCTGGAAGAGTTTGCACAGAGCTATGGGTTCTCGATTAGCTTTCAGTACAGCTTATCATCCTCAGAGCGACGGTCAGTCAGAGAGAGTCATTCAGATTCTGGAGGATATGCTCAGAGCTTGTACTATTGACTATTCTGGTAGCTGGGATTCCAAGTTGCCTCTTGTGGAGTTCACGTACAACAATAGCTACCAGGCGACGATTGGCATGGCACCGTATGAGGCACTTTATGGCAGGAAGTGTAGATCCCCTTTGTTTTGGGATGAGGTTGGAGAGAGGAAGATGTTGGGTCCCGAGTTGGTCCAACAGACTGCCGATGTTGTTGCAGTTATCAGAGAGAGGATGAAGACTGCTCAGTCCAGACAGAAGAGCTATGCAGACGTTCGTCGTAGACCTTTGCAGTTCGAGGTTGGCGATCATGTTTTTCTGAAGATAGCACCTCTCAAGGGTGTGATGCGATTTGGCAAGAAGGGCAAGTTGAGCCCTAGATTTATTGGTCCATTCGAGATATTGGATAGAGTGGGTGACCGAGCCTACAGATTAGCCCTACCGCCCGATCTTGACATAGTCCATAATGTGTTTCACGTATCGATGCTCAGGAAGTATGTTGCAGATCCTTCCCATGTTCTTCGCCATGAGCCATTGGACTTGACGCCGAGTCTGACTTACCATGAGATTCCGATTCAGATTCTGGATCGCACAGTTAGAGTTCTGAGGAACAAAGAGATCGGCATCGTTAAAGTCCTTTGGAGGAACCATTTGATTGAGGAGGCTACGTGGGAACCAGAGACTGAGATGAGAGAGAGGTATCCTGAGTTGTTCGTGCCGTGACGTCAATTTCGAGGACGAAATTCCTCTAAGGAGGGGAGATTGTAATAGCCGAGCCCGGTGTACGGTACGGTTTAAGCTTTATTGTGTTAATTGGGTTATGTGATTAGATGATTATAGTTGTGTTTTGGGCTATAGTATTATTGGTTATTATTTATTTGAGGTGTTAGTTGGTGTTGATTGTTCGTTTCAGCGTTTCGAATCGATTTTTAGTTGTTTTGTTACTGTTCATTGCCGTGAGTAGAGTGCACCCGCGCTCTTAGATGAGTGCCCCCGCGGTGTACTATTCATGATTTTGGTTTTGGAGGGCCGTGGCATCACCGCACCCGCGGCAGTGCAAGGACCGCACCCGCGGTGAGACCGCACCCGCGGTAATTGTAGCACCGCACCCGCGGTGTTCGTGCATTTGATTTATTTTGGTTGCCGTGAGCTTAGCGCACCCGCGGTGCTTGTGTGACCGCACCCGCGGTGTAAGTATGGGCGAGTTTTTAAGTCACTTTTTGGGAGTTGTTGGCCATACCTTATCCTATTCCTTCTCTTCTTTACCGATTTTCCCTCCATTGGCAAGGGTTTTCATCCATTTCTTTAGCTTCCTACCTTTGATTCTTGGAGTTATTTGGATTTCCGACTTGAGATCATCGTTCTCCGTGGTATAAGGAAGCTTAGGTAAGTTTTTGGTGCGATTCTAATGAGGTTTCGAGTTAAGGGTTATTTTGGATTTGATGTTTTGATGGTTCTATGGATTATTTAGCATGGACTCTTGGATTTAGTCTTGATATTGGTGTTATTTATGGATTATTGTTGTAGGTGGTGTACCAAGAGTATAGTTGGAGGTGTTCTATTGGTTTGTAAGTGGAATTTCATCCTTTTTGCTCACATGATATTATATGTATTGTGTTTTAAAGGTTTCAAAGTGTTATTCCCTTCCATTGATCCATTGCTATGTATTCGTTTCATTGATTATCTATTGGAGGCATTGTATGTCTCACCATTGTTATAAAGGGAATACAAGATATATTATGAGATTGCGAAACGACGGCCTTAAATGCTATTGAGAATTCAAATGTTTTATTGGATTGATTAATCATAGCCATAGCATTGCATGCAATTAGATGATCATCGACCATAGGCTTTTATCCCCTCACAGTTATCGATTTATATCGATGGGATATTGGCAACCACAGTCACAGATACTATTGATATCAATCCAACCATAGAAAAGAGAAATACCATCGTTTTGCTATCTATTGCCATTGCTATTGCTACAGTTATTGATACAGTATTCATGTTTCAGAGTCGATGGTATTTATGATTTAAAAGCCATGTTTTACAGTGTATACTATGTATCATTGCTATGTAAGAGTTCCACTTGCTGAGATTTATTCTCATTTCAGTTATTTTCATGTGATGCAGATAAGAGCGACGGACCGGGACGTTGACTGTGGATGGGGGTCATATGCATACGAAGATTGGAAGGATGATTATTTTGTACCATTTTGTAACATGATCACACTAATGATATTTTGTATTTTGTTATGTCATTGGAATGATCATGTTGTTATTTTGTAAACACTTTTATAAAATGTATCTTGAAACTCCTTCCATGTTTGAAAGAAAATTTTAAATTCCGCTGTATTTTAATTGTATCGGGTCAGGGTGTCACATAATACATGCTGGAAAATTGAACCTATAGCATACGACATCCGTAATTCAATCCGTTTACGTTTTTACGATGCTTAGTATAGCAAGAACACATATTCTAACTCAAATCTAAGTTTCTCTCAACATACACAATCTGAATCTTGTTGAAATGTAATAAAACTTACATCCTCTTGAAGCTAACACTGAGAGGAGCTCAAAACCGAAATCGGATTAAAGTTTGGATGTATGAATCTTACAAAATCAAAATTTGAAAGCATGAGGAATGAAGCTTTCTCTCTCCCTGAAATCCTTCGGTGCTTGCTTCTGAATGAGGAAAACGAAGGACCTCTATTTATATCTTGCATGTTATATAACACATGGCTTATTCTTCAAAGGGCACGCATGACCGCGGGTGCGGTAACTTAGGAGCGCGGGTGCGCTGTGCTCTCGGCAGCAATATTATTTTCTGGAATTCTTAGACCGCGGGTGCGGTCCTTACATGACCGCGGGTGCGGTCTCACACCGCGGGTGCGGTCGTGCTAGCACCGCGGGTGCGGTGTCTGTTCGCACAATTTCACCAATTTCCTCCCAATGCACCGCGGGTGCTGTATCTCTAACACCGCGGGTGCGGTGTGGCTTCGGCCCTGCTGCTCAAATTCACATTTTTCATGTCATGAATAATCTTCTTCAATTCTCACATCGATGACACGGATAATTCTCGAGCCTTACATTTCTCCCCCTCTTAGACAATAGTTCGTCCTCGAACTTATAAACCAGTAATCACACTAGTATACACAAAACAGTAAAATCAAAGCGGGAAGAAAAACTCACATCATAAGAATAGCTCGGGATGCCTCTGTCTCATCTCAGACTCCGTCTCCCAAGTTGCTTCCTCGATGCCATGGCGACTCCATTGAACCTTCACAAGCGGAATGGTCTTGGTTCTAAGCTTCTTTTCCTTCCGATCCAGAATCTGTATCGGTTGCTCGACGTAGCTCAAAGTTTGATCTAACTCGGCTTCGTCAGGCTGAATGACATGAGACTCATCTGGCATATATCTGCGAAGCATCGATACATGAAAAACGTCATGTATATCAGATATTGAAGGAGGAAGAGCAAGTCTATAAGCTCGATCGCCAATCTTCTCAAGGATCTCGTACGGACCGACGTATCTAGGAGACAATTTTCCACGCTTGCCAAATCTGACAACGCCTCTAAAAGGTGAAATCTTCAAAAATACTCTGTCTCCCTGTTCAAATACTAACGGTCTACGTCTGATATTGGCGTACTTCGCTTGCATATCCTGTGCCGTCTTCATTCTCTTCTGAATGATCTTCACTTTCTCAGTCATCGCACGAATCATATCAGGTCCTAACTCTGGTACTTCAGAGATATCATCCCAGTACAATGGAGATCTGCACTTCTTTCCGTATAAAGCTTCGAACGGTGCCATCTCTATGCTAGTCTGATAGCTGTTGTTGTATGAAAACTCACACAACGGCAATGAATCTTGCCAACTAGTACCAAAGTCTAGTACTACAGCTCTCAGCATATCCTCTAGAGTCTGGATAGTCCGCTCTGACTGTCCGTCTGTCTGGGGATGATAAGCAGTGCTCAGGTGTAAAGTCGTACCCAAAGCCTGCTGCAAACTGTGCCAAAAGTGAGAAGTGAATCGTGGATCACGATCTGATACGATCGACTTCGGCACACCGTGCAATCTGACGACCTCTCTGACATACAACTCGGCCATCTGATCGTGTCGATAGGTCATCCGGTACGGAATACAACACGCTGATTTGGTCAGTCTGTCTATCACAACCCAAATCGCGTCACAGCCCCGCGAAGATCGAGGTAACTTCGTCACGAAGTCCATGGAAATGTGGTCCCATTTCCATTCAGGAACAGACAAAATCTGAAGTAGACCTCCGGGCTTCTTCCTTTCTGCCTTCACCTGTTGGCAATTCAGACATTTAGACACAAATTCTGCAATATCTGTCTTCATCTGCTTCCACCAGAATTGTGTCTTCAAATCATTGTACATCTTTCTGCCACCAGGATGAATGCTGAACCGACTACAGTGTGCCTCTGACATGATCTGTCGTCTCAAATCTGAAACATCTGGCACCACTAAGCGGTTATTCACATACAGAACAGAATCTCTAACCTGATATTCTGAGATATGTCCAGCTCTGACCATATCAATCGATCTCTGTACATTTGGATCAGTTCTCTGTGCTTCTTTGATCCTCGAAATCAGATCTGGCTCAATCTGAATCGCAGCAAGTCGCAGCGGTCTACTCTCTGTATCAAATGTCAATCCAGACAAGCAACAATCTTCTACTAAACTCGATACACCTACAGTCGACAAGGAAAGAGCACATACCTTTCGACTCAAAGCGTCTGCCGCTGCATTCGACTTTCCTGGATGGTACTTGATCTCGCAATCAAAATCTTTTAGCAGATCAAGCCATCGTCGCTGCCTCATATTCAACTCTGACTGAGAAAAGAGATATTTCAGGCTTTTATGATCGGAATAAATCTCAAATTTCTCGCCATACAGATAATGACGCCAGATCTTCAAAGCAAATACAATCGCCGCCAATTCAAGATCATGAATCGGATAACGAGTCTCGTGCGGCTTCAGCTGTCTAGAGGCGTATGCTATCACGTGCCCTCGCTGCATAAGAACACATCCAAGCCCTCTGTGAGATTCATCACAATATACAACGAACTCACCTGTACCTGATGGAATCGTCAAGACAGGCGCACTAGGCAGCCTCTTCTTCAGCTCAACAAAACTGCTCTCACACTCTTCTGACCACACAAATGGCATGTTCTTCTGTGTCAACTGGGTAATCGGCTTCGCTATACTGGAGAAGTCTCGAATAAAACGTCGATAATACCCGGCTAGACCCATGAAACTGCGTATCTCTGGCACAGAAGTCGGTCTCGGCCAACTGATCACAGCCTCAACTTTACTCGGATCTACCGCAATACCATCTCCAGATATAATGTGCCCTAAGAAGACAACCTGTCTCAGCCAGAATTCACACTTGGACAGTTTAGCATACAACTGCTCATTCCTCAAAGTCTTCAATACAATTCTCAGATGATCTGCATGCTCAGTCAAACTCTTCGAATACACCAAAATGTCGTCAATAAACACAATCAAAAAATCATCTAAATATCTTTGAAAAATGCGGTTCATCAAACTCATAAACACCGCAGGTGCATTCGTCAAACCGAAAGGCATAACAACAAACTCGTAATGTCCATACCTGGTTCGGAATGCAGTTTTCGGAATATCAACATCTCTAACTCTAAGTTGATGATACCCTGATCTCAAATCAATTTTCGAATATACCGAAGATCCCTGTAACTGATCAAACAGATCGTCGATGCGCGGCAAAGGATACTTGTTCTTCACTGTTGCCTTATTCAACTGCCTGTAATCAATACACAGTCGCATCGAGCCATCTTTCTTTCGAACAAAAAGCACCGGAGCACCCCAAGGAGATACACTGGGTCTGATATATCCCTTGGACAGAAGATCCTCCAACTGTGCTTTCAACTCTTTCAGCTCTATCGGTGCCATCCTATACGGAGCTCTCGAAATAGGAACAGAACCGGGCATAAGATCTATGCTGAAATCAACCTCTCGAACTGGAGGCAACCATGGAATCTCATCAGGAAAAACATCTGCAAACTCGCAAACCACTGGCAGATCTGCCAATGCTGGCCTCGACTTCAGTAGATCTACTGAATATACGAGAAAGCCCTCTGCTCCTCTCTGAAGCAATCTACTCATAGTCAGAGCAGATACTAAGGGAATCCGAGATCTGGAACCCTTGCCGTAGAATTTCCACTCGTCTGTCATTTCGGGTCTGAATCTGACAATCTTGTGGAAACAATCTACCGTGGCCCTGTACTTGGTCAACATGTCTATACCAACTATACAATCAAAATCAGCCAAACCAAGTATTACACAATCAAGATCAATCTCATGCCCCTCAAACTGAAGCATACAATGTCTAACAGTAGTCACAGATATCAAACCACTTCCCAACGGAGAAGCTATAGACACTACTGTCGACAACGACTCAACAGGCAATGAATGTCTCAATGCAAAATGTTCAGATATAAATGTATGAGATGCCCCTGTGTCTATCAACACATATGCAGGATAACCGCAAAGGAAACAATTACCTGCAATGACGTCATCTGGCGCCTCCTGCGCCTGTTCCTCTGTCAGGGCAAAGACACGTGCCTGCTGTCGAGGAGGCTGACTCACAGTCTGACTACCTCCTGGCCTCTGCTGAGTCTGTGTGGAGGGTGGCTGAAAGGAGTGTACAGAAGATGCCTGTCTCTCCATCTGTGGCGCTGCAGCAGACGATCCTGTACTCTGGAATCGCTGAGAACTCCTCTGTGGGCACACTCTGGCGAAATGCCCCTGCTGTCTGCAGATATTGCAGCGTCCCAGAACTCCTTGACACTGCTCTGTGGCATGTCGCCCTCCGCACGAACCACAGTATACACCACGGAATCTGAACCCTGACCTCTCTGTCGAGATCCACTCGAACTCGATGAACTGCTCCCAGATTTCTTAAATTGTTTGCCTTTAGCCTTCAGAAAATCCTTCTTGCCACTACCACTAGCTCCACTGTCAAAACGAGGAGGAGGTGGTGGAAACTGCACGGTCGTGGACTGTGGCGGTCTCTGCCCCTGAACACCGTAGGAAGCTCCTCGCTGCCTGATCAAGCCAGCCTCTGCTCCCTTTGCTCGGTTCAGTGCCTCCGAAAAAGTACTAGGACGGCCCGTGTTCACCAAAGTAAAGACATCGGGATTCAGTCCGTTGATGAACTGATCGGCCACTGCCTCGTCGTTTCCGGCCACATGCGGTGCAAATCGTAGCAATGCAGAAAATTTAGCAACATACTCCTCGATGTTCCACTGTCCCTGCTTCAGATTCGTAAATTCAGCTCCCTTATCTTTCCGGTAGGAAACGGGAAAGAAGCGCTGATAGAACTCATCTTTGAAGACTTTCCACGTGATATCAATGCCTCGGTGCTCCAAGGCTCTCTTCGTAGTCAACCACCAGCTCTTTGCAACCTCTTGCATCTGATGCCCTATCAGCTTCACACGTCGCTCGTCAGTATAGGCCAACGACTCAAACAACATCTCGATATCATCGAGCCAGCTCTCGCATTCTACTGCACTCTCTGTGCCTTTCAGAGTAGGCGGATGGAAAGAGTGGAATCTCTTCAATAAAGTCTCCATCGGCGTAGCGGTGACATCCATCTGTACACCGGATGTGCTACCCTGCTCTGGTTGTGGCACTCGTCTAGGCGGCATAAATCTGATCATAAAACTGATTAGTACACACCCAATGTCATCTGTCTCAGCCCTTCTCTGATCATATACCTCTGATCGAGAATCGGTTCTGATTCAGGCTTGAAATGCTGTAAATCAATTCAGATAATACAACACAACATATATAGGGAAAGCAATAAAGCATGCTAGCATCTCAAAAGCAAGGAAGATGACTCGATCTACCCCGCTCATTCTATTCTATCTCAGTCTACAGAACCTACTGCTCTGATACCACCTGTTGTGGGGACCCGGGTTCTAACTCAATTCTTTTGGGATTTAATTGGATCTTTATTATAAATGGCGGGTCAAAATTTTTCGCTTTCTAACATTAAATCGAATGTTAACATAAAGCGTCTCATTTTTATTTAAAACAAACATGAGTCAACGACTATTACATGACATGATCTAGTAGCCTTCCTTGTTATACATGTTACAATAACAACATAACATTCTCTAGTATCAACATAAAACTACTAGTGCAACATCAGAAGTCTTCTGCTACACCCGGCATCTCCACGCTATCAACTCTCTCTTCCTCGTCGTGACCCTGATCCTGTCCCACCTGTTGCCATGCACACATACAGACACGACAACAGCCGGATAACTCCGGTGAGAACATATCCCAGTATAAAACATGGATGCATGCAATGTAAATATCATATACAAATGCATAGCATAAATCAAGTAACATGAATATAAATCTAAACATGCAGAAGAATACAAATCTGTATTCAACATTCAAATCTTGACTCGACTCATTTCTAATCTAGGGATCCCGGTGTGAATAAGACGGTCTGTCACCTACCCAGCCACTCGGGGCAACGGTACGTCTTATTCCTAGACTTCGGTCAACTCTGTATCGAGGGTCTACACATATAACAACTCTGTTTCTATGCGTCGATACACCGAAACGTCTAGTTTTGGCAAGTCTGCCAATCTCTCCTATCTCAAGACTCGAATATAAATCAATAAACGAAACATTACATAATCAATGTAATAACTATCTAGTATGTGATTTAGGGAAACTCGTATCAAATCTGAATCGAGTTGTGCAATCCCGTGACCACATGAATTATACCTTTCTTGTCGAATCGTCGGTGTCGCAGTCGAAGTCTCGAGTTCACAATAACCAATATAATCTGAAATGGCAATGTGTAGACACACTCTATCAACAAGCATCTCAACTAACTCAATGTACAAATCTGTAACTGATTTCAATACAATTCAACGGCGTAACGGCTTATTTCTCAATACCGGCCAACTCAATCTTAACATAACAATATCCATAATCAATCTCAATAACTCATAATCTCATCTAATACAAACATGTATACCAAATTCTGCATAATCTTCACATAATACATGCTGGAAAATTGAACCTATAGCATACGACATCCGTAATTCAATCCGTTTACGTTTTTACGATACTTAGTATAGCAAGAAAACATATTCTAACTCAAATCTAAGTTTCTCTCAACATACACAATCTGAATCTTGTTGAAATGTAATAAAACTTACATCCTCTTGAAGCTAACACTGAGAGGAGCTCAAAACCGAAATCGGATTAAAGTTTGGATGTATGAATCTTACAAAATCAAAATTTGAAAGCATGAGGAATGAAGCTTTCTCTCTCCCTGAAATCCTTCGGTGCTTGCTTCTGAATGAGGAAAACGAAGGACCTCTATTTATATCTTGCATGTTATATAACACATGGCTTATTCTTCAAAGGGCACGCATGACCGCGGGTGCGGTAACTTAGGAGCGCGGGTGCGCTGTGCTCTCGGCAGCAATATTATTTTCTGGAATTCTTAGACCGCGGGTGCGGTCCTTACATGACCGCGGGTGCGGTCTCACACCGCGGGTGCGTTCGTGCTAGCACCGCGGGTGCGGTGTCTGTTCGCACAATTTCACCAATTTCCTCCCAATGCACCGCGGGTGCTGTATCTCTAACACCGCGGGTGCGGTGTGGCTTCGGCCCTGCTGCTCAAATTCACATTTTTCATGTCATGCATAATCTTCTTCAATTCTCACATCGATGACACGGATAATTCTCGAGCCTTACAATAATCTTCTTATTTTTCTAGTGCAAAATAAGAAGGGTTCTAGCTAGTTAGTGGTGGGCTTGATTGGAAGAAAGGAGTCCAAAAGAAAGGTGAAGCTTGTAGATTGTCTACCTTCAAGAGCTAAGGTGTTTACACCTTAGTTGGAGCCACAATCAATCTTTGAGATTGATATGTAATTTTCTCAACACCCTATGCTTGAAAGTTGAGATTTTTGTATATGATACACTAGTACACATGGTGGCCGAAAATTTCCTTGCAAGAAAATGTGTTTTTCGAAAATTTTGTAGCTTCCGTTGTGTTTTTCGGTCACCTTATTCGATCCCTTTCAAAATTCCTACAACATCATCTTTTAAAATGATAACCGAACTCAATAAAATTTACGTCCAGTTGTAGCTCTCGTCGAGAGGAGTACGGTACTGTGTCTGGATTTAAATTCTGATAAACGGATCATTCAAAATCCCAATTTAAAGCTTGAAAGAAAACTTGACAAATTCCTTTAAGCTTTCTCGATTCTTCTCTGGACAATTGAAAGAAATTGAAACTTATATATATCACTCAAGCATGGCAAGACAAGTGTCCACTCAAATCCCATTAATTGCACTTTAGTCCCTCAACTTTTCACTATTTGCAAATTGGTCCTCAAAACTCTTTTTAATTCAATTTCAATCCTAAATAATTGCAAACATCTTGTAATATAATTCAACACTCCAAAAGTTTCCAATTATATACTCTCGGATTAAAATAATATCATCTTTATTATCTCGGGCCTTACATTTCTCCCCCTCTAAGATACGATTTCGTCCTCGAAATCACAATCAATCAATTCGTGGAATACAGATAATCATGTCATATCTCAAATCAGATATAAGAAGGAGATATACAAAACTGCAATAAACTCATATCCACGAAATCACTCGTAATAGAATCAACCGCAGAACAATGGCTATACAACATCCGTATATACCAATCACCAGTGCAACAGTTCCATAATAATTTAATATCATCATCTGTTACCAAATCTGTTAATCCCAGTCAAAGATATATTCAATCTTCGGTTTCAAATATCAACAGTCATCGTCCGACGTTGGCTTATTAGTCTATGAATTCTGAGCTATCCTCATTTCTTCTGAATCAGTTTCACTTTTCTTATCAGATTTCTGATCTTATCAAATCCAATCTCAGGCATCACCGCAATATCATTCCCATACGAAGGAAATCCGCAGTTCTCATGGTACAATACCTCGACTAAAGCTATTTCGATACTCATCTGATAGCTATTATTGTACAATAATTCACAAGTGACAATGAATCATGTCAATTAGTGGTAAATTCCAGCACTACAGTTCCTGGATATCCTCCAGTGTTTAGATAGTTCGCTCCGACTATCTTTCAATCTATAAATCATAGATGAAAAATCATGATATATACTCAGCCAAAAGTACAAAATCAAACGAAAATCACAGTCTGATAAAATCAATCCTGGCATTTAATACAATCTAACCCCTTTTCTGACATACTTCTTAGTCGTCGGGTCATATTTGTACGTCATCCTGTACAATATAACATGTACAGATTTGAACAATCGTTCAATCATAATCACATCACAACCCCATCTAAGAAAGATTTCAGTAGTGTCATCACACAGTCTATAGAAATGTACTCCCATTTCTATTTATAAATCAATAATCAAGATAATCAATCTACAAATTCTATCTTTCTGTCTTCATCTGGCAGCGATTTAGACATTTCCATACATATTCTGTCATAACTGATTTCATCTGTTTATATCAAAACTGTCTATTCGAATTATCACACATTTCCTGTTACCAGAATAGTATCAAATCTACTATTGTGTGCATCTGACAATACCTGTCAATTTCCAATTCGAATATCTAACATAAACAAATCAGCTAATCATATAAAATAAAATATTACCTACCTGGTAATCAGCTCTGACACACTGTTCTAACTATCAAATCAAGTTCTGAACAGTCTGATCAAACTTCTGAACTGTTTATCATCTCAACGGTTCATAACAATCGATATCAAACACAGGCTCAGAACGATAATAATATCGGATCAAATTCAGGATATCAATACGCAATGCTGATCTAATGACTGCATAAGACGCAATCTCTGACATTTCTGACATCTCTGAAATTCTGTCATATTCCAGGCCATTCTCAGTCACTGATCCCTGTCTCAACAGTACTATAAGTCAGTCAGTATACTATCTTCAGATATCATAGACTCTGAATACAATCTGTCACAATCGAGATTCATATCCGAACAATTCTGTATACCACAATCTCAGTTCCCAGAATATTCAATTCAATCATACGCTGCGAATATATCAAAATGTCATAGATAAAACGAGCATAAGGTCTTCAGAATATTGTTGAACACAGGATCCATCAATCCATAATCGGAACTGAAATACTTTCCAGAGAAACATATATTCAAATGTAACTCTAACTCTTAGACAATAATTCTTTCAACTGATATCTCAATTCTTTCAGTTCAATCTTATCAGTCTATACAAATTATAAAATGAAACCAATACCTGGTATCAACTCAAGGCTGAAATCATTCTTCCTAATCCAGGACAACCATGCAATCTCATCTGAAAGACGATAGCAAACCTCTTGCTAGTAGTAAATCAATTCAGGATAGGCTCAGCTTCAGTCATTAACTGAATACATAAGGAATTACTCCATTCCTTTCGATAATCATCGAATCATAAACAATACAGATATCAAGGAATTCAAAATCAAGAATCCTTACCGTATATCATTTATTCCTTGGCCATTTCAGGTCCGAATCTTACCATCTCCTGGCAAGAATCTATCATAGCTATGTACTTGTTCAATATATCAATATCCATTATGCAGTCATCATCAGACAATACAAGTACAATCTAGTCTCATTCAATCTCATTTTCAACTTACTGCAGTATATCATATCCCAAAGAATATCACTGATATCAAATTCTTTCTCCAAAAGGTAAAGAAGCAATACTACAGTAGATACAAAACCAACAGGTAAAGCATATATCAGTGCCACCCAATCAAGGATAATCATAATGATTGCATTAGTATATATCAATACATATGCATCATAATCATAGAGGAACAATACCTGCCACTATATCATCAAGTGTGTCCTGGGTCTGTTCCTTGATCACCATATCCAGATGATCTAGCTCACTGAAATCCTCGGGAACCTCTCAGTTCTAGTACCCCTTTGGTTGTAATCCACCAACTTCTGACAGCTTCTCGTAACTGAGAGAATACCAGTGTAATTCTCTGTTCATCGGTACAATTAAGTAAATCGAACAGTATTTCTATGTCATCAAACCAGTTCTCATACTCTTCAGACGTCCCGATACCACTCAGAATCGGCGGCTGAAATAATTGAAACTCTTTCAATTTTAATTCCATCGGAGTCTCTGATACATCTATCTGATCAGATGAAGTACTACCCCTTTCTGAAAATCTTCTACGAGGTATATCTGATGATCACAGGAATCAGTAATCACAAGAGATAATCAATCCCAATCCCTTTCTGATCAGCTTACCTTCTGATCAAGAATTGGTTCTGATTCATTTTCAAATCAGATATATTACCATATCAATTCAGATATTCAAGTAACGTACATTTAAACGCAATAAAACATGCTGGCATGCTAGCATACTCAATGTAAATCAACATAATACTATATCACATGCTAGCAATCAAAAGCAGGAAAGAAAACACATTCTACCCCGCTCACTCTTTTCTATCTCAATGCTAAGGAACCTACAGTTCAAGGACCTACAGCTCTGATACCACCTGTTGTGGGGACCCGGACGCTAATCCATTCCTTAATCATCTTTAGGAATATTTAATCATTCATACTAAACAGGGTCTAATTTTTTTTTTTTTTTTTCTAAAATACACAGCGGAAACATAATGTAATTAAATTCAAATTACATAACATACATAATATACAATTATTGTAGGATCTACCATAATTCAACTAGGTTCAACTACATATCAGTACTGAATCCTAAGTTGCTTCTGAAGCCCGGATCTCCACGCTATCTAGTCCAGCCTCATTCTCTTCACGACCCTGATTCTAGCCCACCTGTTGCCATGCACACATACAAACAAGACAACAGCCGTATAACTCCGGTGAGATATAAATATCCCAGTATAAATCATGTATACATGCAATCATATAAATCATATAAGAGCATAGAACAAAAATCATATCCTATATCAACATCATGATATAAATCAATAACAAGAATAAATCATATTCTAAACATGTACCCTAATCAGGAACATAATTCAATATCTAGAATAAATCCTATTCTCGGCATGTACCAATATCAGGAACATAATTCAATATCAAGAATAATTCCTATTCTAAACATGTACCAATATCAGGAACATAATCAATCTCAAGAATAACTTCTATTCTAAACATGGACCAACATCTGGAACATGATCAGTATCAAGAATAATTTCTATTCTAAATATGTACCAATATCAGGAACATAAAAGGACATGAACCATATTCAGGAACATAATCAACATCAATCAATATCAATCAATATAACTGTCACTCAAGCTCGTGACTCTACGTTTTAGACTAGACTCAATCCTAGTCTAGGGATCCCGGTTTCCAGATGTGGTATTCCTATATCGAATTCCGTAAAGGATGGAACCATAATCTCTATTACTCGATATAACCAGTGCCCTGGTATTCCTATATCGAATTCCGTAATAGAAGAATTCCAATACCCTTTACTCGATATAACCAAATATGGTGTTCCTATATCGAATTCCGTAATAGATTCCATTACTCGATATAACCAAACATCCAGTGTCCTGACCTAACCGTCAAGGACTGTAGCTCTATCGCCAATATCCTATCTTGAGACATCGTGCAATGTGCCGTGGCGATACCACCACTATCCGGCACTTCTGTCACAAGATAACTCGTCTAATACCTGTCATCTAATATCAAGAGAACAAGTACATCAATCAACTTAATGCAAATATCAATGCAATAAGGTAAAGTATGTGATTTAGGGAAACTCGAGTCAACCTCCCTCGAGTTGTGCAATCCCAACTCAACATTAATTTATACCTTTATCTTCTCGCTCAGAAGAAGAAGAAGTTCCGACTCTATCTCGGTCCATTCTCAATCTGGAAATGACAATATAAAACAGGCACAATATCAATATCAGTTCTGAACTCAAGACTGTCTCTTTAAATCTGAAACGATATATCGAGAATCATAATATCAATATTCCATTCTCAATTCAACTCTGAATCTGATTAATCTGAATTAACTCAAATCAGCGGCATAACGGCACCATCTCAGTATTCCCGTCAATACCATATCACCAGATATTAATTACAAATCATAACCCATTTCGATACGATTTGTAATCAGTCTATAATCCAAATCTATTCAATTTCAATTAATATAATCTGAAAATCATAACAATTCCAGAATCAATCTGTTTCCTGATCTGACTTCGGTTCTACGATGTCTAACATGTCAAGAACATCATATATGAATTATATCAAATTCCTACAACATCATCTTTTCAAATGATAACCGAACTCAATAAAACTTACGTCCAGTTGTAGCTCTCGTCGAGAGGAGTACGGTACTGTGTCTGGATTTAAATTCTGATAAACGGATCATTCAAAATCCCAATTTAAAGCTTGAAAGAAAACTTGACAAATTCCTTTAAGCTTTCTCGATTCTTCTCTGGACAATTGAAAGAAATTGAAACTTATATATATCACTCAAGCATGGCAAGACAAGTGTCCACTCAAATCCCATTAATTGCACATTAGTCCCTCAACTTTTCACTATTTGCAAATTGGTCCTCAAAACTCTTTTTAATTCAATTTCAATCCTAAATAATTGCAAACATCTTGTAATATAATTCAACACTCCAAAAGTTTCCAATTATATACTCTCGGATTAAAATAATATCATCTTTATTATCTCGAGCCTTACAGTTATTGATACAGTGTTTATTCAGAATATGCAGTATCTGAAGATCGACTGATTTAGACAGTTAAGACAGATAAGATCAAGAATTCCAGAAATGTCAGAAATTATTATCTGCAGATTATCGTATTCTGATTATGTATTCTCTTATTGTTATATATATCTGCTGAGTATTGTTATTGTTCTACATCAGTAATTGCGATATCTTATATTGTTGGGAACACATGTTATTTGCAGATAAGATATAGCAGTTGAACTGGGCAGTATGAGGATTGGTCAGATAGCCAGAATTTACAGATTGCCTGATTTTGTTATTTTATGAGTTTTCTTAAACTCACTAGATCGGTATAGGGTTTTTCTATTCTGAACCGGTTGTGATATTAGTGGTAGTGTGAATCCGTGTTTGATACAGATTAGTGTAAACAGTCAGACATGTGATCAGAATGTTCAGAACTTGTTTGTAATAATCAGAACAGAACATCAGTCAGATTAACAGATATGAGATTTTGTGTTGTATCAGATTGATTATGTTATGATATCAGAATGTTTCAGAATTGGTTACAGATTTTGATATTGATAGTCAGAGCCGAATACCAGGTAGGTATTTCTTACTTATTTTATGTTATTAACTGAATTATTTATACAGGATGGTTCGAATCTGAATTCACAGATAACGTCAGAACCGAACAGTTATGGATTCAGTTGCCATTCAGATGATTGTGAATGTACGTTATTAGAACAGACAGTCGTGATATAAACAGATTAGATCAGTTGTAACAGAAATTGTACAGAAATGTTGGCAGAAAGTGTACTGATAAGTCTGAATTGCTAACAGAAGAAGACAAAAAGATAGAAATCAGAAGATTATTACAGATTTTGTATAGTTCTGAATAGAAATGGGAGTACATTTCTATGGCTTTTGTAATGAAATTACCGCCAATTTCTTTAGATTATGATATGATATGATTATGATTGACAGATTACTCCATCTATATCTATCAGTTTGTACCAGATTACGTACAAACAGAACTAGATGACATAGATCGATGTCAAAGAAATAATCAGATAGAGTAGAATATTGAATAAGATGATATTAGATTGTGATTTTGATGGAGTTGTACTTGTGATAGAGTATATCATAAGCTCTCTTGTGCAGATTATTCACAGATTGACAGATAGTCAGGGTGTAGTTACCAGATATTGACAGATATTTGTAGAACTTTAGTGCTGGATGTTAGCACTAGTTATCCAGATAGTTCAGCATGAATAGATTTAAGACACCAACGTCGGATGATGACGATTGGTATTTGAAGATAAAGACTGAATATGTCCTGGATTTGGATAAGCAAATATGATAACAACTACAAGTAGTATTGTTTTGTGATAAGCTGTAGATTGGTTTATACGGAGATTGTATAACCAAGATGGCGAGATTGATTCTGTCAGAAGGATTGGAGAAGTATTATGACATTATACTTAGTGAATTCTTATTCCAAACTGGAATCAGATATGGGAGTTTGGTTTAAACTCAATTATGCATTTCTTCTGATATCTCTGAATTGATTGTATGAGTTCGAGGACGAACTCAGATCTAAGAGGGGGAGAAATGTAATGCCCAAGAAATGTCGTAGAATTAATCAGATAAGATTAATGTAATGTCCCAAGACTTGTGGAATTGATCAGATAAGATTATGGGAGGTTGCACGGACCAAAAATATAAATCTTAGAAGTTTGCACAACCGCACCCGTGGTGCTAGCACGACCGCCCCCGCGGTGCGTGTGCAGAAAATGTAGTGCAAAACCGTAGCTACACCGCACCCGCGGTATTAGACGGAGCGCACCCGCGCTGATGACACCGCACCCGCGGTCTTGTAGGAAGCGCACCCGCGGTCTGAGCTGTCGAGAAAGTAAGGATAGACATTGCATGGAGCGCACCCGCGGTGCATATATGACCGCACCCGCGGTGCGACGTGCTGCACAAAGAAGCGTGCCACGTTTTCCTTTATGCATGTAGTATATATATAGATGAAGGACACGTTTAATCCTTCAGAATTGCAGAAAAGGGTCGAGGTTTTGAGAGAAAATCCTTATGCCTTTTTGATTTGCGATTGTGGAAGATCCGTCTATCAGAATTCGAATCCGGAAGCAGTATCGTGCTCCTCGTGCTAAGAGCTACACAAGGACGTAAGTTTTGTTACGTTTTAAGATGTTTTGAGAATATGATGTTGCCAGAATTGCATGTGATTCAGATATGGCGTTCCTGCTATCGTAGCCATTATAGAACTGAAGACAGATTAAAGAACAGACTGTTTATGTAATTGTTATGAGTTGTGAAAGATATTGACTGAGATTTTGATATCAGAATTGTGTATTACTGATTTTGAATATACCGATATTCAGATTATGAGTTCTGATATTAATTATGTGATGTTCAGATTGACGGGGTTATTCATATTGTATTATTATGCCGTCGAAACATCAGTTGATTTAAATTGATCAGATTCAGATATGATTTCGATTAGATTGTGATATTATTGATATGACTCAGATTGTATCTTGTTCAGACATTGATCAGATTGTATACTGAATTGAGTATTGATCAGAGCAGATTGTGAATTGAGTTACACGTTGATACAGTGTATTTATATTGTCATTTCAGATCAGATATGGACAGACTGGACTTCAAGACTTCGTCTTCCTCAGAGGGGGACGACAAAGGTATAATTCATGTGATATTCGGGAAGAAACAACTCAATTGAGATCACCATTTGAGTTGCCCAATAAATCACATACTATATTCTTGTTTATGTATTTGTTTATAGAACTTGTATATAAATCTTGCTATGCTTTGTTTATAGATCATGTGGCATTGCATTAGAATGATTATTCTTGGTTACAGATTTTGTATTCATGCATTAAGATAGGACAGTCTGGAGATCAGGCAGACTTCTAGATGTTCGGCGATATCTCAGCTTAGGGGAAGATCACCGCCCCTTTGTAGACGTGGATACAGATCAGGCCGAAGTCTAGGAATAAGACGTACAGCACCTCGATTGGTAGGGTAGGTGACAGCCAGTGACGTCTTATTCACCCCGGGATCCCTAGAGTTATAGATCGAGTCAAGTCTAGACATGATTTGATTAGGACTTCATGCTTATATGGATGTGGCTCCTAGATCATGGGACCCATCGTTATTGCTTTCAGTTGTGCTAGCATGTTGTATGATTTAGATTGTTTATATGCATGTTTATCGGAGGTGAGCTGCATGCTTAATTTCATAGATTATGAAATATATTGTGTTTATACATAATCGCATGTTTTATGAATTAGTTTGTTTATATACATGCTTACCATGTTTTATACTGGGATTTATTCTCACCGGAGTTATCCGGCTGTTGTCTTGTTTTGTATGTGTGCATGACAACAGGTGGGGCTGGATCAGGGTCGAGATGACGATGAGAGAAGACGAGTTAGCGTGGTGATTCCGGACTTGTAGCAGACTTGGTTTATTACTTGAATTTAGTAATTGAACCTTAGACATAGGTTGTACAGTATTGTACTTTTCTACTGAGATGTAGTTTTATACAGATATGTATTTTATGTAGATTGCCATTACCTTCCGCACTGTATTTTAAAAAGAAAAATTTTTAGACCCTGTTTTATCTTAATTGATATTTAAATCCCAAAGATGATTAAGAAGAAGATCAGCGTCCGGGTCCCCACATTTGTTCTTTAGAGAAGTCGTTAGGTTGCATGGCATGCCTAGGACTATTGTTTTCTGGCCGCGACGTTAAATTATTGAGTTACTTTTGGAATACTTTATGGGCTAAACTTTGCACAAAATTGTTGTTTCTACTACTTGTCATCCTCAAACGGATGGACAAACTGAAGTTGTCAATAGAAATTGGGAACACTTTTGCGTGCTATTCTTAAAAAGAACTTTGATTGACATTTCTATGGACTTTATTTTGGGGTTGCCTAGGACTAATAAGGGGAGGGATTCTATTTTGTTGTTGTCGATAGATTCCCTAAGATGGCACATTTTATATCTTGTCATAAAACCCATGATGTTTCAAACATTGCGGATTTGTTCTTTAGAGAAGTCGTTAGGTTGCATGGCATGCCTAGGACTATTTTTTCTGTTCGCGATGTTAAATTCTTGAGTTACTTTTGGAATACTTTATGGGCTAAACTTGGCGCAAAATTGTTGTTTTCTACTACTTGTCATGCTCAAACGGATGCACAAACTGAAGTTGTCAATAGAACTTTGGGAACACTTTTGCGTGCTATTCTTAAAAAGAACTTGGATTGACATTTCTATGGACTTTATTTTGGGGTTTCCTAGGACTAAGAATGGGAGGGATTCTATTTTTGTTGTTGTGTATAGATTCTCTAAGATGACACATTTTATAGCTTGTCATAAAACCCATGATGCTTCAAACATTGCGGATTTGTTCTTTAGAGAAGTTGTTAGGTTGCATGGCATGCCTAGGACTATTGTTTTCAGGTCGCGACGTTAAATTATTGAGTTACTTTTGGAAGACTTTATGGGCTAAACTTGGAACAAAATTGTTGTTTTCTACTACTTGTCATCCTCAAACGGATGGACAAACTGAAGTTGACAATAGAACTTTGAGAACACCTTTGCGTGCTATTCTTAAAAAGAACTTGGATTGACATTTCTATGGACTTTATTTTGGGGTTGCCTAGGACTAAGAATGGGAGGGATTCTATTTTTGTTGTTGTGTATAGATTCTGTAAAATGGCACATTTTATAGCTTGTCATAAAACCCATGATGCTTCAAACATTGCGGATTTGTTCTTTAGAGAAGTCGTTAGGTTGCATGGCATGCCTAGGACTATTGTTTTCTGGTCGCGACGTTAAATTATTGAGTTACTTTTGGAAGACTTTATGTGCTAAACTTGGCACAAAATTGTTGTTTTCTACTACTTGTCATCCTCAAAAGGATGGACAAACTGAAGTTGACAATAGAACTTTGGGAACACCTTTGCGTGCTATTCTTAAAAAGAACTTGGATTAACATTTCTACGGACTTTATTTTGGGGTTGCATAGGACTAAGAAGGGGAGGGATTCTATTTTTATTGTTGTGGATAGATTCTCTAGGATGGCACATTTTATAGCTTATCATAAAACCCATGATGCTTCAAACATTGCGGATTTGTTCTTTAGAGAAGTCGTTAGGTTGCATGGCATGCCTAGGACTATTGTTTCTGGTCGCGATGTTAAATTCTTGAGTTACTTTTGGAATACTTTATGGGCTAAACTTGGCACAAAATTGTTGTTTTCTACTACTTGTCATGCTCAAACGGATGGACAAACTGAAGTTGTCAATAGAAATTTGGGAACACTTTTGCGTGCTACTCTTAAAAAGAACTTGGATTGACATTTCTATGGACTTTATTTTGGAGTTGCCTAGGACTAAGAATGGGAGGGATTCTATTTTTGTTGTTGTGGATAGATTCTCTAAGATGGCACATTTTATAGCTTGTCATAAAACCCATGATGCTTCGAACATTGCGGATTTGTTCTTTAGAGAAGTCGATAGGTTGCATGGCATGCCTAGCACTATTGTTTTCAGGTCGCGACGTTAAATTATTGAGTTACTTTTGGAAGACTTTATGTGCTAAACTTGGCACAAAATTGTTGTTTTCTACTACTTGTCATCCTCAAACGGATGGACAAACTGAAGTTGTCAATAGAAATTGGGAACACTTTTGCGTGCTATTCTTAAAAAGAACTTTTATTGACATTTCTATGGACTTTATTTTGGGGTTGCCTAGGACTAAGAAGGGGAGGGATTCTATTTTTGTTGTTGTGGATAGATTCTCTAAGATGGCACATTTTATAGCTTGTCATAAAACCCATGATGCTTCAAACATTGCGGATTTGTTCTTTAGAGAAGTCGTTAGGTTACATGGCATGCCTAGGACTATTGTTTTCTGCTCGCGACGTTAAATTATTGAGTTACTTTTGGAATACTTTTTGGGCTAAACTTTGCACAAAATTGTTGTTTTCTACTACTTGTCATCCACAAACGGATGGACAAACTGAAGTTGTCTGTGACACCCTGCCCCGATACAATTAAAATACAGCGGAATTTAAAATTTTCTTTCAAACATGGAAGGAGTTTCAAAATACATTTTATAAAAGTGTTTACAAAATAACAACATGATCATTCCAATGACATAACAAAATACAAAATATCATTAGTGTGATCATGTTACAAAATGGTACAAAATAATCATCCTTCCAATCTTCGTATGCATATGACCCCCATCCACAGTCAACGTCCCGGTCCGTCGCTCTTATCTGCATCACATGAAAATAACTGAAATGAGAATAAATCTCAGCAAGTGGAACTCTTACATAGCAATGATACATAGTATACTCTGTAAAACATGGCTTTTAAATCATAAATACCATCGACTCTGAAACATGAATAACGTAGCAATAACTGTAGCAATAGCAATGGCAATAGATAGCAATACGATGGTATTCTCTTTTCTCTGGTTGGATTGATATCAATAGTATCTGTGACTGTGGTTGCCAATATCCCATCGATATAAATCGATAACTGTGAGGGGATAAAAGCCTATGGTCGATGATTATCTAATTGCATGCAATGCTATGGCTATGATTAATCAATCCAATAAAACATTTGAATTCTCAATAGCATTTAAGGCCGTCGTTTCGCAATCTCATAATATCTCTTGTATTCCCTTTTTAACAATAGTGAGACATCAATGCCTCCAATAGATAATCAATGAAATCAATACATAACAATGGATCAATGGAAGGGAATAACACTTTGAAACCTTTAAAACACAATACATATAATATCATGTGAGCAAAAAGGATGAAATTCCACTTACAAACCAATAGAACACCTCCAACTATACTCTTGGTACACCACCTACAACAATAATCCATAAATAACACCAATATCAAGACTAAATGCAAGAGTCCATGCTAAATAATCCATAGAACCATCAAAACATCAAATCCAAAATAACCCTTAACTCGAAACCTCATTAGAATCGCACCAAAAACTTACCTAAGCTTCCTTATACCACGGAGAACGTTGATCTCAAGTCGGAAATCCAAACAAAGCCAAGAATCAAAGGTAGGAAGCTAAAGAAATGGATGAAAACCCTTGCCAAAAGAGAGAAAATCTCGAAAAGAAGATAAGATAAGGTATGGAATGAAGTCAACTCAATCAAAAAGGTACTAAATATCTCGCCCATACTTACACCGCGGGTGCGGTCACACAAGCACCGCGGGTGCGCTAAGCTCACGGCAACCAAAATAAATCCCATGCACGAACACCGCGGGTGCGGTGCTACAATTACCGCGAGTGCGGTCTCACCGCGGGTGCGGTCCTTGCACTGCCGCGGGTGCGGTGATGCCACGGCCCTCCAAAACCAAAATCATGAATAGTACACCGCGGGGGCACTCATCTAAGAGCGCGGGTGCACTCTACTCACGGCAATGAACAGTAACAAAACAACTAAAATCGATTCGAACCGCTGAAACGAACAATCAACACCAACTAACACCTCAAATAAATAATAACCAATAATACTATAGCCCAAATCACAACTATAATCATCTAATCACAAAACCCAATTAACACAATAAAGCTTAAACCGTACCGTACACCGGGCTCGGCTATTACAATCTCCCCTCCTTAGAGGAATTTCGTCCTCGAAATTGACGTCACGGCACGAACAACTCAGGATACCTCTCTCTCATCTCAGTCTCTGGTTCCCACGTAGCCTCCTCAATCAAATGGTTCCTCCAAAGGACTTTAACGATGCCGATCTCTTTGTTCCTCAAAACTCTAACTGTGCGATCCAGAATCTGAATCGGAATCTCATGGTAAGTCAGACTCGGCGTCAAGTCCAATGGCTCATGGCGAAGAACATGGGAAGGATCTGCAACATACTTCCTGAGCATCGATACGTGAAACACATTATGGACTCTGTCAAGATCGGGCGGTAGGGCTAATCTGTAGGCTCGGTCACCCACTCTGTCCAATATCTCGAATGGACCAATGAATCTAGGGCTCAACTTGCCCTTCTTGCCAAATCGCATCACACCCTTGAGAGGTGCTATCTTCAGAAAAACATGATCGCCAACCTCGAACTGCAAAGGTCTACGATGAACGTCTGCATAGCTCTTCTGTCTGGACTGAGCAGTCTTCATCCTCTCTCTGATAACTGCAACAACATCGGCAGTCTGTTGGACCAACTCGGGACCCAACATCTTCCTCTCTCCAACCTCATCCCAAAACAAAGGGGATCTGCACTTCCTGCCATAAAGTGCCTCATACGGTGCCATGCCAATCGTCGCCTGGTAGCTATTGTTGTACGTGAACTCCACAAGAGGCAACTTGGAATCCCAGCTACCAGAATAGTCAATAGTACAAGCTCTGAGCATATCCTCCAGAATCTGAATGACTCTCTCTGACTGACCGTCGCTCTGAGGATGATAAGCTGTACTGAAAGCTAATCGAGAACCCATAGCTCTGTGCAAACTCTTCTAGAACTCTGAGGTAAATCTGGGGTCACGATCAGACACAATCGACACGGGCACACCATGAAGTCTAACAATCTCTGCAATGTAATCCTCGGCATACTGAGACATCGAATACGTCGTCTTGACTGGGAGAAAGTGCGCTGACTTGGTCAATCTATCAACAATAACCCAAATGGAATTGAAACCCTTCTGCGTCCTGGGTAAACCAGTCACGAAATCCATAGTGATATGCTCCCACTTCCACTGAGGAATCGGCAAAGAAAGCAATGTCCCAGCAGGTCTCTGGTGCTCAATCTTTACCTGCTGACAAGTAAGGCACTGAGAAATGAACAAAGCAATATCTCTCTTCATACCTGGCCACCAGTAGAGTCGACGAAGATCCTGATACATCTTCGTACTGCCTGGATGAATCGAATAAGGTGAGGTATGAGCCTCTGTCAAGACATCTCTACGAATATCGTCGCCAGAAGGAACACAAATGCGGCCTCTGAAAGTTACCAAATCATCACCATTCAGACTAAACTCTGAATTCCCTTTAGCCTCGGCTCTAGCTCTCAACTCTGCCAACTGAACATCAGTCGACTGCTCTCTACGGATCCTGTCCGTCAATGTAGATCGAATGACCAACGCTGAAAAGCGAGCAATGGTCCCTGGAATCACCAGATCAATCTCCTCTCTCTGCAAATCCATCAACAATGGTCTCTGAATCAAAGAACTCAATGAAGCACTCGACTTGCGGCTCAAAGCATCAGCCACAACATTCGCCTTCCCTGGGTGATAACTGATCGTCACATCGTAATCCTTGACAAGCTCTAACCACCTCCTCTGTCGCATATTGAGCTCTTTCTGCGAGAACAGATACTTCAAACTCTTGTGGTCTGTGAAGATCTCACACTTTTCGCCATACAGATAATGTCTCCAAATCTTAAGGGCGAAAACCACAGCTGCAAGCTCCAAATCGTGCGTCGGATAATTCTTCTCATAATCCTTCAACTGGCGAGACGCATAGGCAATAACCTTACCTCGCTGCATCAACACTGCACCAAGGCCTCTCTTCGACGCATCGGTATAGACCACAAAATCCTCTGAACCACTGGGCAAAGAAAGAACAGGAGCTGTCGTCAATCTGTCCTTCAACTCTTGAAATGCACTCTGGCAATCGATAGACCACTCGAACTTGACAGTCTTCCTCGTCAGATTGGACAATGGCAGGGCAATCTTGGAGAAACCTGAAATGAAACGACGATAGTAACCCGCCAAACCGAGGAAACTGCGTACCTCAGAAACAGTGGTAGGAATAGGCCAACTCCGAATCGCCTCTATCTTCAACGGATCAACAGCAATGCCATCTCTCGAAACCACATGGCCTAGAAAAGAAATCTGATCCAGCCAAAACTCACACTTCTTCAACTTGGCAAACAACCTCTTCTCTCGCAACAACTGAAGCACCACTCTGAGATGCTCTGCATGAAGCTCTCTGGATTTGGAATAGATCAGGATATCGTCGATGAAAACAATAACGAAGCTATCCAGATAAGGCTTGAACACACGGTTCATCAGATCCATGAAGACTGAAGGGGCATTGGTCAACCCAAAAGACATGACAAGAAACTCATAGTGACCGTACCTGGTCCGGAAAGCTGTCTTAGGGATATCAGACTCCCTAACCTTCAACTGATAGTAGCCAGACCGAAGATCAATCTTCGAGAACACAGTAGCACCATGGAGCTGATCAAACAAATCATCTATCCGAGGCAACGGATACTTGTTCTTGACAGTTACTTTGTTAAGCTCCCTGTAGTCGATACACAGTCGCAAAGAACCATCCTTCTTCTTGACAAATAGAACCGGAGCTCCCCAAGGCGAAGAACTCGGACGAATAAAGCCCTTGTCTAAAAGATCCTGCAACTGAGTCTTCAATTCCTTCATCTCGGTAGGGGCCATCCGGTACGGAGCCTTAGAAATAGGAACCGTACCTGGAGCTAAATCAATCACAAACTCAACATCTCTATCCGGCGGCAAACCCGGAACATCATCCTCAAACACATCAGCAAACTCCCTCACCACATCAATATCATCTACATTCAACTTAATCAATCTATCAACATCCACAATAGAAGCAAGAAACCCATCGCAACCTCTACACAACAATCTCTCAGCCTCAAAGCAAGAAATAAAAAGAAGGACCAGCGAAGTACCTGTGCTGGCGAGCGCTCCTCCCTGGCCATCATCTGCAAAAGTCACCTTCTTAGCAACACAATCGATAACTGCACGGTAAGTCGAAAGCCAATCCATGCCAAGAATAACATCGAAGGCAACCATAGGGATAACAATCAAATCAGCGAATACAACTCGCTCCTCAATACGAACAGGGCACGCAAAGACAATTGATGTCGGGCACAAGACATCCCCCGAAGGTAAAACAACATTAAGCTGGAGGGGAAGAACAGAAGGAACTATACCCAAAGATCTCAAAAATAATTCAGACATAAAAGAATGAGTAGCACCAGTATCAATCAAAGTAGTAGCTACTCTGCCTGAAATCAAAATAGTACTAGAGATCAATGAAGAATCACGATTAATACCTTCCTTGGTCATCGCAAAGATACGACCCTGCACCTTCCCTTGGCTATCTCCCCTCGGGCAATTCCTAGCAACGTGGCCCGCCGCGCCACAACGAAAACAAGTATGAGTGCCCAATCTGCACTCTCCTCGATGATGCTTACCACACTTTGGACACAGTGGCTTCTCGGGATCAAATGGAACTGGCGGTGGTCTAGAACTCGGCTCCATCTTGCCCTTGCCCTTGAAACGATCCCTGCCCCTCTGATTCGAACCCTAGCCTCTCTGAGCAATGGCCTGGTGTCTCTCCTGCCTCTCCCTGGCGATGTCCTTCTCGTCTTGCTCGGCCAACAATGCTTTGGACACAATCTCCTTGAAAGTAACAGCTTTGGACATGTTGATATCACGACGAATCTCCGCTCTAAGACCTCGAATGAAATGAGCGCCCTTGTCCTTGTCGTTCGAAGCAATATACGGAGCAAATAGGCAACCCTCCTCGAACTTCAGGATATACTGGCCAACATCCAAGCTCCCCTGTCTAAGTTCCAAGAACTCCGTAACCTTCCTCGCTCGAAGTGCGTCGGGGAAATACTTGTCGTAGAACAAGTCAGTGAACTCTGACCACTTCAATGTCGCAACATCAACTCCAACTTTCATAGCATTCCACCAAATGCGGGCAGCCTTAACCAACATGAACACTGCACAGCTAATCCTGTCTTTGTCCTCATACTGGAGATGATCGAAGATAGCTTCAAGCGCCTTGACCCACTCGACAGCAACTAGAGGATCGGTGCTACCTGCGAATTCCGGTGGATCCATTCTCTTAAAAGAAGAAAAGACGGCATCAGTGCCAACAGCCTGAGCAACTTGACCTCTCACTTGGCCTCGACCCTGTCCTGCTCCTTGCAATCGGAGCAACTGCTGAATCTGATCGCTATGCACCTTAGCCTGCTCCTTAAGCAACTTGCCGAACTCGTCGACAACTCTCGAGGAAGAACTATCCTCACCCTCTGCCGCCTTACGCTTAGGAGGCATACTCTACAATTGCTCACAAGACACCAATCAATATATATAACAATAGATAGATGCAAGAAAACATACCCGGACAGTTGAAAGTAGACGAAGTCATATGCATTGGTCCGAAGAACACCGCTCTGATACCACTAAATGTGACACCCTGACCCGATACAATTAAAATACAGCGGAATTTAAAATTTTCTTTCAAACATGGAAGGAGTTTCAAAATACATTTTATAAAAGTGTTTACAAAATAACAACATGATCATTCCAATGACATAACAAAATACAAAATATCATTAGTGTGATCATGTTACAAAATGGTACAAAATAATCATCCTTCCAATCTTCGTATGCATATGACCCCCATCCACAGTCAACGTCCCGGTCCGTCGCTCTTATCTGCATCACATGAAAATAACTGAAATGAGAATAAATCTCAGCAAGTGGAACTCTTACATAGCAATGATACATAGTATACTCTGTAAAACATGGCTTTTAAATCATAAATACCATCGACTCTGAAACATGAATAACGTAGCAATAACTGTAGCAATAGCAATGGCAATAGATAGCAATACGATGGTATTCTCTTTTCTCTGGTTGGATTGATATCAATAGTATCTGTGACTGTGGTTGCCAATATCCCATCGATATAAATCGATAACTGTGAGGGGATAAAAGCCTATGGTCGATGATCATCTAATTGCATGCAATGCTATGGCTATGATTAATCAATCCAATAAAACATTTGAATTCTCAATAGCATTTAAGGCCGTCGTTTCGCAATCTCATAATATCTCTTGTATTCCCTTTTTAACAATAGTGAGACATCAATGCCTCCAATAGATAATCAATGAAATCAATACATAACAATGGATCAATGGAAGGGAATAACACTTTGAAACCTTTAAAACACAATACATATAATATCATGTGAGCAAAAAGGATGAAATTCCACTTACAAACCAATAGAACACCTCCAACTATACTCTTGGTACACCACCTACAACAATAATCCATAAATAACACCAATATCAAGACTAAATCCAAGAGTCCATGCTAAATAATCCATAGAACCATCAAAACATCAAATCCAAAATAACCCTTAACTCGAAACCTCATTAGAATCGCACCAAAAACTTACCTAAGCTTCCTTATACCACGGAGAACGTTGATCTCAAGTCGGAAATCCAAACAAAGCCAAGAATCAAAGGTAGGAAGCTAAAGAAATGGATGAAAACCCTTGCCAAAAGAGAGAAAATCTCGAAAAGAAGATAAGATAAGGTATGGAATGAAGTCAACTCAATCAAAAAGGTACTAAATATCTCGCCCATACTTACACCGCGGGTGCGGTCACACAAGCACCGCGGGTGCGCTAAGCTCACGGCAACCAAAATAAATCCCATGCACGAACACCGCGGGTGCGGTGCTACAATTACCGCGGGTGCGGTCTCACCGCGGGTGCGGTCCTTGCACTGCCGCGGGTGCGGTGATGCCACGGCCCTCCAAAACCAAAATCATGAATAGTACACCGCGGGGGCACTCATCTAAGAGCGCGGGTGCACTCTACTCACGGCAATGAACAGTAACAAAACAACTAAAATCGATTCGAACCGCTGAAACGAACAATCAACACCAACTAACACCTCAAATAAATAATAACCAATAATACTATAGCCCAAATCACAACTATAATCATCTAATCACAAAACCCAATTAACACAATAAAGCTTAAACCGTACCGTACACCGGGCTCGGCTATTACATTGTCAATAGAAATTGGGAACACTTTTGCGTGCTATTCTTAAAAAGAACTTTGATTGACATTTCTATGGACTTTATTTTGGGGTTGCCTTGGACTAAGAAGGGGAGGGATTCTATTTTTGTTGTTGTGGATAGATTCTCTAAGATGGCACATTTTATAGCTTGTCATAAAACCCATGATGCTTCAAACATTGCGGATTTTTTCTTTAGAGAAGTCGTTAGGTTGCATGGCATGCCTAGGACTATTGTTTCTGTTCGCGATGTTAAATTCTTGAGTTACATTTGGAATACATTATGGGCTAAACTTGGCACAAAATTGTTGTTTTCTACTACTTGTCATGCTCAAACGGATGGACAAACTGAAGTTGTCAATAGAACTTTGGGAACACTTTTGCGTGCTATTCTTAAAAAGAACTTGGATTGACATTTCTATGGATTTTATTTTGGGGTTGCCTAGGACTAAGAATGGGAGGGATTCTATATTTGTTGTTGTGGATAGATTCTCTAAGATGGTACATTTTATAGATTGTCATAAAACCGATGATGCTTCAAACATTGCGGATTTGTTCTTTAAAGAAGTCGTTAGGTTGCATGGCATGCCTAGGACTATTGTTTTCTGGTCGCGACGTTAAATTATTGAGTTACTTTTGGAAGACTTTAAGTGTTAAACTTGGCACAAAATTGTTGTTTTCTACTACTTGTCATCCTCAAAAGGATGGACAAACTGAAGTTGACAATAGAACTTTGGGAACACCTTTGCGTGCTATTTTTAAAAAGAACTTGGATTGACATTTCTACGGACTTTATTTTGGGGTAGCATAGGACTAAGAAGGGGAGGGATTCTATTTTTGTTGTTCTGGATAGATTCTCTAAGATGGCACATTTTATAGCTTGTCATAAAACCAATGATGCTTCAAACATTGCGGATTTGTTCTTTAGAGAAGTCGTTAGGTTGCATGGCATGCCTAGGACTATTGTTTCTGGTCGCGATGTTAAATTCTTGAGTTACTTTTGGAATACTTTATGGGCTAAACTTGGCACAAAATTGTTGTTTTCTACTACTTGTCATGCTCAAACGGATGGACAAACTGAAGTTGTCAATAGAAATTTGGGAACACTTTTGCGTGCTATTCTTAAAAAAAACTTGGATTGACATTTCTATGAACTTTATTTTGGGGTTGCCTAGGACTAAGAATGGGAGGGATTCTATTTTTGTTGTTGTGGATAGATTCTCTAAGATGGCACATTTTATAGCTTGTCATAAAACCCATGATGCTTCAAACATTGCGGATTTGTTCTTTAGAGAAGTCGATAGGTTGCATGGCATGCCTAGGACTATTGTTTTCAGGTCGCGAAGTTAAATTATTGAGTTACTTTTGGAAGACTTTATGTGCTAAACTTGGCACAAAATTGTTGTTTTCTACTACTTGTCATCCTCAAACGGATGGACAAACTGAAGTTGACAATAGAACTTTGGGAACACCTTTGCGTGCTATTCTTAAAAAGAACTTGAATTGACATTTCTATGGACTTTATTTTGGGGTTGCATATGACTATGAAGGGGAGAGATTCTATTTTTGTTGTTGTGGATAGATTCTCTAAGATGGCACATTTTATAGCTTGTCATAAAACCCATGATGCTTCAAACATTGCGGATTTGTTCTTTAGAGAAGTCGTTAGGTTGCATGGCATGCCTAGGACTATTGTTTACTGGTCGCGACGTTAAATTATTGAGTTACTTCTGGAATACTTTATGGGCTAAACTTTGCACAAAATTGTTGTTTTCTACTACATGTCATCCACAAACGGATGGACAAACTGAAGTTGTCAATAGAAATTGGGAACACTTTTGCTTGATATTCTTAAAAAGAACTTTGATTGACATTTCTATGGACTTTATTTTGGGGTTGCCTAGGACTAAGAAGGGGAGGGATTCTATTTTTGTTGTTGTGGATAGATTCTCTAAGATGGAACATTTTATAGCTTGTCATAAAACCCATGATGCTTCAAACATTGCGGATTTGTTCTTTAGAGAAGTCGTTAGGTTGCATGGCATGCCTAGGACTATTGTTTCTGTTCGCGATGTTAAATTCTTGAGTTACTTTTGGAATACTTTATGGGCTAAACTTGGCACAAAATTGTTGTTTTCTACTACTTGTCATCCTCAAAAGGAAGGACAAACTGAAGTTAACAATAGAACTTTGGAAACACCTTTGCGTGCTATTCTTAAAAAAAATTGGATTGACATTTCTATGTACTTTATTTTGGGGTTGCATAGGACTAAGAAGGGGAGAGATTCTATTTTTGTTGTTGTGTATAGATTCTCTAAGATGGCACATTTTATAGCTTGTCATAAAACCCATGATGCTTCAAACATTGCGGATTTGTTCTTTAGAGAAGTCGTTAGGTTGCATGGCATGCCTAGGACTATTGTTTTCTGGTCGCGACGTTAAATTATTGAGTTACTTTTGGAATACTTTATGGGCTAAACTTTGCACAAAATTGTTGTTTTCTACTACTTGTCATCCTCAAACGGATGGACAAACTGAAGTTGTCAATAGAAATTGGGAACACTTTTGCGTGCTATTCTTAAAAAGAACTTTGATTGACATTTCTATGGAATTTATTTTGGGGTTGCCTAGGACTAAGAAGGGGAGATATTCTATTTTTGTTGTTGTGGATAGATTCTCTAAGATGGCACATTTTATAGCTTGTCATAAAACCCATGATGCTTCAAAAATTGCGGATTTGTTCTTTAGAGAAGTCGTTAGGTTGCATGGCATGCCTAGGACTATTGTTTCTGGTCGCAATGTTAAATTCTTGAGTTACTTTTGGAATACTTTATGGGCTAAACTTGGCACAAAATTGTTGTTTTCTACTACTTGTCATGCTCAAACGGATGGACAAACTGAAGTTGTTAATAGAGATTGGGAACACTTTTGCGTGCTATTCTTAAAAAGAACTTGGATTGACATTTCTATGGACTTTATTTTGGGGTTGCCTAGGACTAAGAAAGGGAGGGATTCTGTTTTTGTTGTTTTGTATAGATTCTGTAAGATGACACATTTTATAGCTTGTCATAAAACCCATGATGCTTCAAACATTGCGGATTTGTTCTTTAGAGAAGTCGTTAGGTTGCATGGCATGCCTAGGACTATTGTTTTCAGGTCGCGACGTTAAATTATTGAGTTACTTTTGGAAGACTTTATGTGCTAAACTTGGCACAAAATTGTTGTTTTCTACTACTTGTCATCCTCAAATGGATGGACAAACTGAAGTTGACAACAGAACTTTGGGAACACCTTTGCGTGCTATTCTTAAAAAGAACTTGGATTGACATTTCTATGGACTTTATTTTGGGGTTGCATAGGACTAAGAAGGGGAGAGATTCTATTTTTGTTGTTGTGGATAGATTTTTTAAGATGGCACATTTTATATCTTGTCATAAAACCCATGATGCTTCAAACATTGCGGATTTGTTCTTTAGAGAAGTCGTTAGGTTGCATGGCATGCCTAGGACTATTGTTTTCTGGTCGCGACGTTAAATTATTGAGTTACTTTTGGAATACTTTATGGGCTAAACTTTGCACAAAATTGTTGTTTTTTACTAATTGTCATCCTCAAACGGATGAACTAACTGAAGTTGTCAATAGAAATTGGGAACACTTTTGCGTGCTATTCTTAAAAAGAACTTTTATTGACATTTCTATGGACTTTATTTTGGAGTTGCCTAGGACTAAGAAGGGGAGGGATTCTATTTTTGTTGTTGTGGATAGATTCTCTAAGATGGCACATTTTATAGCTTGTCTTAAAACCCATGATGCTTCAAACATTGCGGATTTGTTCTTTAGAGAAGTCGTTAGGTTGCATGGCATGCCTAGGACTATTGTTTCTGTTCGCGATGTTAAATTCTTGAGTTACTTTTGGAATACTTTATGGGCTAAACTTTGCGCAAAATTGTTGTTTTCTACTACTTGTCATCCTCAAAAGGATGGACAAACTGAAGTTAACAATAGAACTTTGGAAACACCTTTGCGTGCTATTCTTAAAAAAAATTGGATTGACATTTCTATGTACTTTATTTTGGGGTTGTATAGGACTAAGAAGGGGAGAGATTCTATTTTTGTTGTTGTGTATAGATTCTCTAAGATGGCACATTTTATAGCTTGTCATAAAACCCATGATGCTTCAAATATTGCAGATTGTTCTTTAGAGAAGTCGTTAGGTTGCATGGCATGCCTAGGACTATTGTTTTCTGGTCGCGACGTTAAATTATTGAGTTACTTTTGGAATACTTTATGGGCTAAACTTTGCACAAAATTGTTGTTTTCTACTACTTGTCATCCTCAAACGGATGGACAAACAGAAGTTGTCAATAGAAATTGGGAACATTTTTGCGTGCTATTCTTAAAAAGAACTTTGATTGACATTTCTATTGAATTTATTTTAGGGTTGCCTAGGACTAAGAAGGGGAGAAATTCTATTTTTGTTGTTGTGGATAGATTCTCTAAGATGGCACATTTTATAGCTTGTCATAAAACCCATGATGCTTCAAAAATTGCGGATTTGTTCTTTAGAGAAGTCGTTAGGTTGCATGGCATGCCTAGGACTATTGTTTCTGGTCGCAATGTTAAATTCTTGAGTTACTTTTGGAATACTTTATGGGCTAAACTTGGCACAAAATTGTTGTTTTCTACTACTTGTCATGCTCAAACGGATGGACAAACTGAAGTTGTTAATAGAGATTGGGAACACTTTTGTGTGCTATTCTTAAAAAGAACTTGGATTGACATTTCTATGGACTTTATTTTGGGGTTGCCTAGGACTAAGAAAGGGAGGGATTCTATTTTTGTTGTTGTGTATAGATTCTCTAAGATGACACATTTTATAGCTTGTCATAAAACCCATGATGCTTCAAACGTTGCGGATTTGTTCTTTAGAGAAGTCGTTAGGTTGCATGGCATGCCTAGGACTATTGTTTTCAGGTCGCGACGTTAAATTATTGAGTTACTTTTGGAAGACTTTATGTGCTAAACTTTGCACAAAATTGTTGTTTTCTACTACTTGTCATCCTCAAACGGATGGACAAACTGAAGTTGACAACAGAACTTTGGGAACACCTTTGCGTGCTATTCTTAAAAAGAACTTGGATTGACATTTCTATAGACTTTATTTTGGGGTTGCATTGGACTAAGAAGGGGAGAGATTCTATTTTTGTTGTTGTGGATAGATTTTTTAAGATGACACATTTTATAGCTTTTCATAAAACCCATTGTGGGGACCCGGACGCTAATCATGTTCTTAATCATCATTGGGACTAATTAATCAATTATAAAACAGGGTCTAAATATTTTTATTTTTTTTTTAAATACAAAGCGGAAACGTAATGTAATTTACTCAAATTACATATTAAACATAAACATACAAATCTTGGGTTTTCTACAAGATTTCAACTAGGTTCAACTACATATCAGTGCTGAATCCTATGTTGCTTCGAAGCCCGGATCTCCACGCTATCTAATCTTCTCTCATCCTCTTCTTGACCCTGATCCAGCCCCACCTGTTGTCATGCACACATACAAAACAAGACAACAGCCGGACAACTCCGGTGAGATATAAATCCCAGTATAAACAATGTAAACATGCAGTCATATAAAAACATATACGAAAGCATATAAGAATTATTCATAACATGTCTTAAATCAGAAACATAAATCCATATCAAACATTCAATAATCATGAATGATATAACCACTGTAAATCAACATGTCATACCAGACTCAACTCAACCGACACGTCGTCTCAGACTCGACTCAACTGACGCGTCGTCTCAGACTCGACTCAACTCTATCGTAGGGATCCCGATATCTGGATATAGGTAATCATATCGAATCTCAGTCGATAGGAATGAATCAATCCCTAAACGGCATCGATATAATTCATATATCAGTGTCTGGGCGAATCAGCCGCAGAATTGACAACTCAGTCAATAACTGACGAATCAGCCAGTAATTAGGCGAATCAGCCAATAACCAGACGAATCAGCCTGTAATTAAGCGAATCAGCTTAAGTTTAGACGAATCAGTCAATCACCAGACGAATCAGCCGGTGACTAGGCGAATCAGCCTATAATGAACGAATCAGACAATAACCCGACGAATCAGCCGGTGACTAGGCGAATCAGCCTATGACTCAACGACTCAGTAATCAATACATACAGTCAGTATCTAAGCAAATCAGTCAATGACTAGCGAATCAGCAGTCATTACATGCAGTAGCTATAAATCAATAAGCTACAAATATCAATCTTATCACACAGTAGCTATAAATCAATAAAATACAATCATAAGTTTGATTAATTGCAAATATCAATGCAATAAGTAAAAGTATGTGATTTAGGGAAACTCGAGTCAAACCTCACTCGAGTTGTGCAATCCCAACTCAACATTAATTTATACCTGTCCTTCTGTTATTCTGACTCTGTCGAAGTCTCGAATCCCAAGCCTATCAATACTCAATCTGATAATAACGATATCGAGGGTATAATATCAATACACCATTCAATCAATACTGGATATAATCAGAATTCAATCAAATTCTGTTTCAACGACATCACGTCATAATTCCAATATATCCAGCAATACCATATCAGTCAGATATCAACTCTAATATCTCATAATCGATAACAACTCAATTCTGATATCAAATCGACTCCAAAACTACTCCGAAAATCATAACAATTTCATAATCATTCAGTTTCTAAATCTGACTTCGATTCTATGATGTCTAACATGTCAAGAACATCATATATGAATTCTATTCAATTCTGACAACATCATAATTTCAGAGCATGTCAAAACTTAGCAAAACTTACGTCCAGTTGTCGCCTGTGTTGATAGGAACACAGTACCGCAGTCGGATTCAAAATCAGACGGACGGATTTCTCGTAAATCACAAATCTATGCGTCGAACCCTTTCTTTCCCTCTTGCCTCGGTTTCCTTCGTTTCTGAAGAATTTTTCGTTTGTATGTATATATATATATACATTGCATGATATAAGGGCAAGTGGCATTGTGCATGTTCTGCACGTTTCTCGCTAGGGCGGTCAAAACCTACCGCTAGGGCGAGTCAGTTTCGGTCGAGATTCTCGGCTGAACATCTCCTGTCGCTCGGGCGGTCAAAGTTGCTCGCTAGGGCGAAGAACTCTCGGCCCTCACAATTATACATGCGCGCTCGGGCGGTGCTTTTCTGCCGCTCGGGCGCGAGATGTTCGGCCTAACATCTTGAGATGTTCGGTTCAACATCTTGGCTTAACATAAACCAACGCCCGGCTTCGTCATTTGAGTTCCTATGACTTCCATTACGTCAATTAATCAACGTCTGATTAAAATGATTAAATCTCGGGCATTACATTTCTCCCCCTCTTAGATCTGAGTTTGTCCTCGAACTCACAAGCAATCAATTCAGATATATCAGAAGAAATCTATAACAGAGTTTAATTCAAAACTCAGATTTCTGATTCCAATCTGGAATGAGAATTCACTAAGTATCATCTCATAATACTTCTCCAATCCTTCTAACGGAATCAATATCGCATTATTGGCTATACAACATCCGTATAAACCAATCTACAGCTCCTCACATATCCGTATCATCTGCTGTTATCAAAGACATCTACAGTCTTCAGCTTCAAATACCACTCGTCATCATCTGACGTTGGTTTCTTAAATCGGTCCATTCTGAACTATCTTCATCTTCCTTCGAATTTTCTTCAAAAGAAATCTGTAGTATTCACCGTATACTGTCTTGTCTATAACTATCTCATTACCCATCTGATAAGCTGATAGTTATTGTCACACAGTGATAATAAGTTATATCAAGTAGTGCTAACATCCAGCACTAAAGCTGTACAACAATCTTCCAATCTCTGGCTAATACATTCTGACAGTCTGCCAATCTGTAACACAATCTAACAGAAAGCTCGTGATACCTTCTGTCACAAATACAATCTCAAGCAAAGTTACAATCTGACATAGTCTACTGTTGCATTCTGCTCTTTCTGACCAGCTCTCTGACATCAATCTGTGTCATCTGGTCATGTTTGTACGTTATCTTGTACAAACTAATAGATATAGATTGAACAATCTGTCAATCACAATCATATCATATTACAATCTGTAAAAAGACGGTAATTTCATTACGAAGGCTATAGAAATGTACTCTCATTTCTATTTAGAACTTTACAATTCTGTAATAATTCTTCTGATTTCTATCTTTCTATCTTTTCTGTTAGCAATTCAGACATATCAGTACAATTTCTGCCAACATTTCAATATATTTCTGTTATAACTGATCTCGTCTGTCTATATCACAACTATCTGTTCGAATACAATACAGTCTCAATCATCAGACTGAACACTGAATCCATGACTGTAAGCTTCTGACAATATCTGTTCTTTCTGATTCGAACTATTTGATATACACAAATTAGTTAATAACATAAATTAAAGAAGAAATACCTACCTGGTATTCGGCTCTGCCTATCAATATCAAGCTGTACTGTACAATTCTGACACATCTGACATCACAGAATAATCAATCTCATACAAAATACAAAATCACGTATCTGTTACTCTGATCGACACTCTGTTCTGACTATCGATATTGAGTTCTAAATATTCTAATTAGCTTTTTAAACTGCTATCAATTCGAAATCAACTCTGGTTCGGACTGTACAATACAATCTTTATTGTCTACTATCTGTCTCAACCACTTATTCTGAATATCATCAATATTCAATCAGATTCAAACATTACTCGTCAATACTGATCTGCTGCACTCATAAACCACAAATATCTGACACCGATGTCAACCTCAGCTGACTAATCACGGTTTAACTCTGCTAAAATCAACACATATATCATCTTCAGATATAACACATCCTGAATACAATCTGTTTAAATCAGGATTCAAAATTTTAGCAGTTTCTGATGTCTAATCAAGACTAAAATCAATCTCTCTGAAATCAGATCTGGAGTCTTATCTGGGGAAAACACTAACACTTTCTTATCATTGGTAAATCAGCCAATGATAGACTCAACTTCAGTAAATCAACTGAATACATAAGGAGTTACTCTGCTCCTTTCTGTAATAATTGAGTCATAGCTAGTACGAATATCAAAGGAATTCTCAGTCTAGAATTCTTATCGTACAATATACATTTCTTGATCATCTCAGGTTTAATTCTCACCATCTTCTGGAATTAATCTATGGTAGCTATGTACTTGATCAGCATATCAATATCAGTAATGCAGTTCTAAAGTCATAGAATACCAGTACAATACCATCTACCACACAATCTAACTCGATCTCATTCTCATCCTACTGTAGTATACAAGATCTAACAGAAATCACTGGTACAAGATCTTTTCTCAAGGAAGGAAACACTACTACAGTAAATAGGGACTCAACAGATAATGCATGCATCAATGCAAATCTCTCAGAAATAAAAATATGTGAAGCACCGGTATCCCTCAATACATATGCAGGAAAATCAAACAAATCAGTTACCTGCAACATCATCATCTGGTGCTTCCTAAGCCTGTTCCTCGGTCAAAGCAAATACTCTGGCCTGCTGTCTAGGAGGCTGGCCAACTGTCTGGCTTCCTCCTGGCCTCTGCTGTGACTGAGATGGTGCTTGCTGAAATGAAGGAACGGCAGCTGATCGTCTACTCCACTGTGCCACTGGTCCAGATGGTTCAGCTCCCTGGAATCTTTGGGAACCCCTCTGTGGACATACTCTGGCAAAATGTCCCTGTTGCTTGCAGAAGTGGCAACTACCAAGTACTCCTTGGCATTGTTCAGTGGAATGTCTCCCTCCACAATTTCCGCAATAAACACCAGTATAACTCTGCTGAGAACCACTGGAGCTAGAAGAACTGCCGCCAGACTTCTTAAACTGCTTTCCTCTAGCCTTCAGAAAATCTTTCGTTCCACCACTGCTACTACCACTCTCGAATCGAGGAAGTGGTTGCTGTGGTCTCGACACTGGAGGAACAAATTCAGCTCCTCTCTGCCTTATCAGGCCCGCTTCAGCGCCCTTTGCTCTATTCATGGCATCAGCAAAGTTATTCGGTCGCCCTGTGTTCACCAATGTAAAAATATCGGGATTCAAGCCATTGATGAACTGATCGGCAACGGCTTCATAATTTTCAGACACATGTGGAGCAAACTTCAACAAGGTCGAGAACTTGGTCACATATTCTTCAATGTTCAGCTGACCCTGTCTCAAATTGGCAAACTCTGCCCCCTTGTCTTTTCTGTACGATATTGGGAAAAATCTCTGATAAAACTCAGTTTTAAATACATCCCAAGTAATAATCGTACCTCGCTGCTCCAAGGCCCTCTTCATTGTAACCCACCAGCTTTGTGCAACATCAAGCAACTGGTGTCCAATCAATTTAATCCGGCGCTCATCACTGTATTCCAGTGAATCAAACAGCAACTCAATGCTACCTAACCAACTCTCACACTCGACTGATGTCTCAGTACCTTTCAGAGTGGATGGTTTGAATGACTGAAACCTCTTCAGCAAGGTTTCCATTGGAGTCGGTGTTACATCCATTGGAGGATTCGATGTACTACCCTGTTCTGGAATTCGTCTAGGAGGCATATCTGAAACTCAAAAGGATTAGTAGTCCAATCCAGTACATCTGTTTCAATTCAATCTCTCCTCCGATCATCTTACTGCTGATCGAGAATCAATTCAGATTCGTGCCAATAATACATATTACAAAATCAAATCAGATAAATCAAGTAACATGTATTATATAAAGCAGTAAGTCATGCTAGCAATCACAAGCAAGGAAAGAAAATTCAATCTACCCCGCTCACTAGCCTCTTCTATCTCAATCTAAAGAATCTACAGTTCTAGTACCTACAGCTCTGATACCACCTGTTGTGGGGACCCGGACGCTAATCATGTTCTTAATCATCATTGGGACTAATTAATCAATTATAAAACAGGGTCTAAATATTTTTATTTTTTTTTTAAATACAAAGCGGAAACGTAATGTAATTTACTCAAATTACATATTAAACATAAACATACAAATCTTAGGTTTTCTACAAGATTTCAACTAGGTTCAACTACATATCAGTGCTGAATCCTATGTTGCTTCGAAGCCCGGATCTCCACGCTATCTAATCTTCTCTCATCCTCTTCTTGACCCTGATCCAGCCCCACCTGTTGTCATGCACACATACAAAACAAGACAACAGCCGGACAACTCCGGTGAGATATAAATCCCAGTATAAACAATGTAAACATGCAGTCATATAAAAACATATACGAAAGCATATAAGAATTATTCATAACATGTCTCAAATCAGAAACATAAATCCATATCAAACATTCAATAATCATGAATGATATAACCACTGTAAATCAACATGTCATACCAGACTCAACTCAACCGACACGTCGTCTCAGACTCGACTCAACTGACGCGTTGAAAGCGGACCGGTTACGGTGGCCGGAAACGCAACGGAAGCAAAATTTTCGAATTTTATGACAAAATTTCGGCCACCTAAAGTTTCTTGTGTAATATTTACAAAAACTCAAACCATACATAGGATGATAAGAAAATATACCTATCAACTTTAAAAAGTTGATTGTGGCTCCAACTTTGTTGTTGAACAACAAAGCTCTTGAATGGAAGATGAATCTACAAGCTCCTCCTCCAAATCCTTGAATCTTTCCTTCAAATTAGGCCCACCACCAACTAGGTAGATCCCCTCAAATATTGCACTAGAAATATTTGAGGATTTTTCAAAGAGAAGTGTTGTGTTCTCTCCAACAAATTGAAGAACACACAAGGAATAAAAATTATAGAGAAAATAGAGATGATGTTTCGGCCATATCACTTGGGAGGGAAGGTAGAATAATTTTAATTCCATGTCTTGGTGTTGCAAAAAGCAAAAGTAAAAAGTAGCATGCCATGCCATTATTTTATTCAAAAGTAATCTCCAACCCTTCACCTCCCATGCATGCATACAATATAGTTTTTAATCAAATTAAAAACTTTGGACTAAATTTAATTATCTCAAACATATTTGAGACTAATTAAACATTACTTGAATTTACCCAAGTCCCACTAGTTAAATAATTATTTTAATTGAGCTCTACAAGACTCAATATTATTTAATTAATCCAACACTTGAATTAATTTAATCATTTGGGCTCTACAAGGCCCACTAGTGTTTGATTAATTCAACACTTGAATTAATTTAATTTAGTCCATTATAATGTTTATGAAAATCACAATTTTCAAATACATTATTCTCTTGGCCAAATTTTAATTTAGGAACACTTCCATAAATCAAAATTTACATTTCTCTCATAGAAGTCATACTTCTATTTTTCTTTGCACTTATAAACTCATTTATAAGTCGTTCAACACATTGAACTATTTTCTCCTTTATAGAAGTCATACTTCTAATTTTCCTTACGCTTATAAACTCCTTTATAAGCCGTTCAACACATTGAACTATTTTTACTTCTCATCGGGATTTACAAAGCTAGTACTTGTGTGGCCCTCAATGGTTCATTGATACAACTAGCCGTGGGTTCACATCTCCATGTGATTCGGACTAAACATGTCCTTATTCGAGCATACCCCAATTGCTCCATTCTTACTTATCAACTCCTTGATAGTAAGAACGTCAGAACTCAAGTCTGATAGTACCCAACCAATCACGTTAAACGCCTAGCAGCATCGCTTACGTGATTCCCTAGGTATCACATGATAGTGCCTGCAAGAACCATTCAATTATGGTTAGCGTACAGTACGGTCCCTTCAACTCATATATCCCGATCGATTCGACAACCATTGGTTCATCGAGAGTTGTCAATGAATCGATACTATGTGTCATGTCGTAGTTGCATCGATGGTGCAATCTATGAAACACCTTTCATAATTACAACCATACTCTGGCCAGAGATTTCGATCTACATACACATGATAACACATAGGATATCCATACCCGAAGGTAAGCGGTGAATCCCCGACTACAATGCATCGACTCCTATGTGTTTCGACAGAACACCCAACCTTGCCACCTGATGACCCCATGAGAGTCGGTAAACAAGTCAAAGTGTAATTCTAGCACATAGAGTCTCAATGTTGTCCCGGGTCATAAGGACTAATTCTGTACAACCATAAACCAGGACTTTTCCACTCGATAAGTGAGAACCACTTGGAAAGTCCTTTTATGGAGGGTTGTTCAGTGCACTCTACCAGGAGCACTGTAGTGACCCGTTCCAGAATCACCTACTAATCAGAACTTAAGCATGCAAAATTAACATTTAAAACTGAATCAGGTAAACAGCGGAAAAACAATAATACAACTCAATCGAATCTGTAAGTACAAAATACTTAAACAACCAGATCGAACTAAATTCCAAGAACAAATACCAACAACTACAGGTCAACCTCTGCCAGCTCCCTGTCCACTCCCTCCTGGACCGTCTAACCTGAGACCTGCCCCATCGAATAGGGTGTCCAAAACAGAGATAAACCGAGGACGTGAGCATAAAACGCTCAGTACCGAAAGCATGAGTATACAAGACTATGACATGCATGTATGCAAAATGTACTGGATACCAGGATCTGGGTATAACGAAATACTGCTCAGACAAATGACGTCAAGGTATGTAGCACTCTGCGCCGTCGCACCAGGAGGTGGCTCCCATACCAAATGAACCTGTGGATATACCGGTGACCTGACCACCGTCGGCCAACGGGGTCCAACCATCCACAACAAATGAGGGCTGAGCACCCTCTCAACAGGCTATCTCAAAGATAATCAGGCTCAACATGATTATGCAAATGCCGCATAATAAACCATGCATCATATGACAGATAATAATGCAACATATAAACATGCAACACATAGTAAAGCATACTCAATCCTGCTATCTCGGATAGTACTTTCGTACCTCAAACCAGTAGATCCTAGCAATCAGCCCTAGAATCAAGCCTACAATCCAAGTGATACCATATCACTAAACCACATCTAAAAGCCTTAACTAGACTAATAGATACTCCCAAATCTCAAAGGGAACCCAGAACTATACCTGCGTCCGTAGTCAGCCCACTGATGCCGCTAGCCCCCAACTAGAGCACAGCTCCGCTACAAAACCAGTAGCTCCCCGCTAGTGCTCGAACCTCGGGAAAAGACTAGAAACCCATCAGAAACGACTAAAACGCTCTGGAACTCTCGGAATTGGCGAGTGAAAAGTGAAGCCTCGCGCTTCTATTTATAGACAACGATCGGACGATCCGATCCACTTCGGACGCTCCGATCCGGTACACTTCGGACGATCCGATCCACTTCGGACGATCCGAACATTGCATGTCTTCCACGTGTCCAGCCACCTGTCTTCGGACGATCCGAACCCTGATCGGACGATCCGAACTCTGACATGACATGACTCGTCTGACTCCGAACAGAACGGTCCATCCGAACCTACTTCGGACGATCCGAACCAACTTCGGACGATCCGAACCCGGTTCGGTCCTTCCGATCCCACCGAAATACAATTAATCCAATAATTAACTCAAATTAGGCATCGGGATACTACATTCTCCCCCTCTAAAAAGGATTTCGTCCGCGAAATCGAGTCTGAAGAATGACAATTCTGAACAACAATACATTCAACTTAAGAATGAATTACAACTGAAAGCACAACTGAAATTACAATCATAACTGAAAATACTACAACTAGAACATCTCTGGATGCTCTGACCGCATGCGACTCTCTAGTTCCCAAGTAGCTTCTTCAGTACCTCGGCGCTGCCACTGCACTAAGACAAAAGGAATAGTCTTATTCCGCAGTACCTTATCCTTCCGTTCTAAGATCGAAACCGGTCTTTCCACAAAAGACAAATCCGGATTCAGCTGAACTTCTGTTGGATGCAAAACATGAGACTCATCCGCTACGTATCGTCTCAGCAAGGACACATGAAACACATTGTGAACACTAGACAGATACGGTGGCAAAGCTAATCTGTAGGCCAAATCTCCCACACATTCTAAGATCTCAAAAGGACCAATGAATCTCGGAGATAGCTTACCCTTGAGTCCAAATCTCAGAATCCTCCGAAAAGGTGATACCTTGAGAAACACTTTCTCGCCTGCATCAAAATGAAGAGGTCTGCGCTTGGTGTTCGCATAACTCGCTTGTCGATCCTGAGCAGTCTTGATCCGCTGTTTGATCACAAGAACTTTGTCCATGGCCTGCTGAATCAATTCTGGACCCTCGACCTGTCGTTCTCCGACTTCTTCCCAGAACAGGGGAGTACGACAACGTCGACCATACAATGCTTCAAACGGAGACATACCAATACTCCTATGAAAACTGTTGTTGTATGCAAACTCTATCAGTGGAAGATGATCCTGCCAAGCTGGCCCGAAATCCATCACACAAGATCTCAACATATCCTCAAGAGTACGAATAGTCCTCTCTGACTGACCGTCAGTCTCTGGGTGATATGCAGTACTCAAACTCAAGGTAGTGCCCAAAGCTTGCTGAAAGCTGCCCCAAAATCTAGACGTAAATCGAGGATCTCTGTCACTAACGATACTCACGGGCACACCATGAAACCGTACAATCTCCTGAATGTACAACCGTGCCATCCGATCGAAAGTGAAATCTCTGTTATACGGAAGAAAATGGGCAGACTTAGTAAGCCGATCCACTACCACCCAGATAGCATCTCTATTCCCCACAGACATAGGCAAGTGAGTCACGAAGTCCATCGTGATATGCTCCCACTTCCACTCCGGAATAGGAAGATTCTGTAACAAACCTCCGGGTCGTCGATACTCAGCCTTCACCTGCTGACAGACTAGGCACTTGGAGACATACTGATAAACATTACGTTTCATACCCTTCCACCAAAATCGAGTCCTCAAATCTTTATACATCTTGTTGCTCCCTGGATGAACACTCAACTTGCTACGATGAGCCTGGGACAAAACCTCCTCCCTCAAAGTGTCATCTTCCGGTACAACAACACGACCAGATAAGCACAAAAGACCCTCGGACTGATAGTGGAATCCAGAAGTATTATCTCCATCAGCCAACCGAGCTAATTTCTGAACTTTAGAATCAGACATCTGAGCATCTCTAATCCGAGAATACAAAACTGGCTCGGACAAAATAGTAGCTATACGGATACTCTCTGTTCCCTTCCGATGCTTACAATTGAATCCCATCGAACAGAAATCCTGAATAATCCCAGATACAGCACAAGTCTGAAGAGCAGATAACCTCACCTTGCGACTAAGAGCATCGGCCGTGAGATTCGCAGATCCTGGATGATACTTGATCTCACAATCGTAATCCTTGAGTAGATCCATCCAACGACGCTGACGCATGTTCAACTCAGCCTGAGTGAACAGATACTTCAAACTCTTATGATCAGTGAAGATCTCAAATCGCTCACCATACAGATAATGGCGCCAGATTTTCAAAGCAAAAACGATCGCTGCTAATTCCAGATCATGAACAGGATAGTTTTCCTCATGAGGCTTTAACTGTCTCGACGCATAAGCAATCACATGCTCATTCTGCATCAGAACACACCCTAGTCCCTGTAAAGAGGCATCGGTGTAAACACTGAAACCACCAGATCCAGACGGTAAAGCCAAAACAGGCGCAGATGTCAAACGTCTGCGAAGTTCCCAGAAACTCTCTTCGCACTCTGATGTCCACTCAAATGAAACATCTTTCCGAGTGAGCTGAGTGAGTGGCTTAGCAATCTGAGAGAAGTTGGCAATGAAACGGCGATAATACCCAACCAACCCCAGAAAACTGCGGATCTCGGCTACTGTCGTCGGACGCGACCAGTTCAATACCGCTTCCACCTTGCTCGGGTCAACTGAAACTCCCTCGCTAGAAATGACATGACCAAGGAATACAACCCTGTCAATCCAAAACTCACATTTACTTAGCTTCGCATAAAGCTGATTCTCGCGAAGTGTCTGTAAAATAATCCTCAAGTGTTGTGCGTGTTCTTGCTGATCATGCGAATAGATTAAGATATCATCTATAAACACCACAACAAACTTATCTAAGAAATCCCGAAATACCCGATTCATCAGATCAATAAAAACTGCTGGTGCATTCGTCACCCCAAAAGGCATAACCAGAAACTCATAATGCCCATACCGGGTCCTGAATGCAGTCTTCGATATATCTCCCTGATGAACTCGAAGCTGATGATAACCAGACCTTAAATCAATCTTGGAATACACAGAGGTACCTTGCAGTTGATCAAATAAATCATCAATCCGTGGCAACGGATACTTATTCTTTATCTTCGCACGATTCAACTGCCGATAATCTATGCAGAGCCGCATAGAACCATCCTTCTTTTTGACAAAAAGAACTGGTGCTCCCCACGGGGACACACTGGGTCGAATATACCCCTTGTCAAGAAGATCCTGCAACTGCTGTTTCAATTCTTGCATCTCCGATGGAGCTAAACGATAAGGAGCTCTAGAGATTGGTGCCGTGCCTGGCACTAAATCAATGCCGAAATCTACTTCCCGAACAGGAGGAAAACCAGGAATCTCCTCGGGAAAAACATCCGGAAAATCGCAAACCACTGGAATGTCACCGACACCGATACTACCTGCGGACGAATCAATAGCATAGATAAGGTAGCCTTCCCCGCCCGACTCTAAAGCACGACAGGCTTTCAGAGCAGAAACCACAGGCATCGGGGGTCGCGCTCCCTCTCCATAGAAAAACCAACTGTCGCCCTCAACTGGACGAAACTGCACAAACTTCTGATAACAGTCCACAGTAGCTCTAAACACAGTCAGCACATCTATTCCCAGTATGCAATCAAAATCCTCCATCGCAAGAATCATCAAATTAGCAGTTAAAACATTACCCTCAAACTCTAGAGGACAACCCAAAACTAGACGTTTAGCTAGCACCGAATGACCCATCGGTGTGGAAACAGATACCACAACGTCCAAAGAAGTGAAAGGTAACGCATGACGCTTAGCAATTCTCGCCGATATGAATGAATGCGATGCACCAGTATCAATGAGAACGTAAGCAGGTAATCCACATAATAAAAACACACCTGCGATAACTCTCTCGTTCTCCTCAGCCGCCTAATCCTGGTTAAGAGCAAAGACCTGTCCTTGAGTACGCGGTCGGAGGTTAGAACCCTGAGTAGACTGTCCCTGCTGTGGCCTCGGATGAACTGAAGCCTGAGAACCAGATCCTGATCCTCCGCCCGTCTGTGGACAATCTCTCTTCATGTGGCCCATCTTACCGCACTTGTAACAAGCACCCGCAACCCTGCGACAACGCTCCGTCGGGTGATCCTTCCCGCAGTGCTGACACGGGCCCCTCTTCTTCCCAAAATGGTGAACTCCTCCAGATCCAGAGGAAGAAGAAGTAGATCCAGCCTTCTTAAATGCTTGGGCGCGGGGACCCAAAGAACTAGTAGGACGAGCAGACTGCATGGCTCGACCTCTCAACAAACTGCCCTCAGCCTGGCGACAACGATTTACAAGGCCCTCATACGATGTCGGATCATCGCAGACAACAACCCGATCATAAATCTCCTGATTGAGGCCCTGAAGAAAATGGTTATACTTGGCCATAGCATTGTCACTGACATGCGGAACATATGGAAGCAACTCAAAGAACTTCTGCTGATACTCATCAACAGACAAACTTCCCTGCTTCAGATTGATCAACTCAATCGCCTTGGTCTGCAGAAGAGCTGGCGGAAAGTAAAGCAACATGAAAGCGGCTCGGAAATCGGCCCAAAGAACTCGACCCTGTCGCTGAACTATCGGTGCAGAGGTAGACCTCCACCACTTGCGCGCACCACCCTCCAGCAAGAAATCAAGGGTATCAATCTGCTGCTCCGCCGAGCACTGAAAAGTCTTGAAGCAGCTCTCCATCCTCTCAAGCCAGTTCTCCGCAACATCCGGAGTCTCACCGCCCGAAAGAGGTTTCGGCCCCATCTGCAAGAACCGATGCATACTAAAACTCCGAGGCTCATCACGACGGTGTTGACGACGTTCTCGATGCTCTCGACGACGTTCCCGATCGTCGCGGTCTCCCCAGCGTCCAACGCTGCCATGACTACTAGCATCGTCGTCAAAACCAGACATCTCTTAGCTACAAAAGTTACCAGAGATTAAACCCAAAAGAACAGTTCTAAATCCCAAAATCTTAATGCATGCTCTGATACCATAAATGTAGTGACCCGTTCCAGAATCACCTACTAATCAGAACTTAAGCATGCAAAATTAACATTTAAAACTGAATCAGGTAAACAGCGGAAAAACAATAATACAACTCAATCGAATCTGTAAGTACAAAATACTTAAACAACCAGATCGAACTAAATTCCAAGAACAAATACCAACAACTACAGGTCAACCTCTGCCAGCTCCCTGTCCACTCCCTCCTGGACCGTCTAACCTGAGACCTGCCCCATCGAATAGGGTGTCCAAAACAGAGATAAACCGAGGACGTGAGCATAAAACGCTCAGTACCGAAAGCATGAGTATACAAGACTATGACATGCATGTATGCAAAATGTACTGGATACCAGGATCTGGGTATAACGAAATACTGCTCAGACAAATGACGTCAAGGTATGTAGCACTCTGCGCCGTCGCACCAGGAGGTGGCTCCCATACCAAATGAACCTGTGGATATACCGGTGACCTGACCACCGTCGGCCAACGGGGTCCAACCATCCACAACAAATGAGGGCTGAGCACCCTCTCAACAGGCTATCTCAAAGATAATCAGGCTCAACATGATTATGCAAATGCCGCATAATAAACCATGCATCATATGACAGATAATAATGCAACATATAAACATGCAACACATAGTAAAGCATACTCAATCCTGCTATCTCGGATAGTACTTTCGTACCTCAAACCAGTAGATCCTAGCAATCAGCCCTAGAATCAAGCCTACAATCCAAGTGATACCATATCACTAAACCACATCTAAAAGCCTTAACTAGACTAATAGATACTCCCAAATCTCAAAGGGAACCCAGAACTATACCTGCGTCCGTAGTCAGCCCACTGATGCCGCTAGCCCCCAACTAGAGCACAGCTCCGCTACAAAACCAGTAGCTCCCCGCTAGTGCCCGAACCTCGGGAAAAGACTAGAAACCCATCAGAAACGACTAAAACGCTCTGGAACTCTCGGAATTGGCGAGTGAAAAGTGAAGCATCGCGCTTCTATTTATAGACAACGATCGGACGATCCGATCCACTTCGGACGCTCCGATCCGGTACACTTCGGAAGATCCGATCCACTTCGGACGATCCGAACATTGCATGTCTTCCACGTGTCCAGCCACCTGTCTTCGGACGATCCGAACCCTGATCGGACGATCCGAACTCTGACATGACATGACTCGTCTGACTCCGAACAGAACGGTCCATCCGAACCTACTTCGGACGATCCGAACCAACTTCGGACGATCCGAACCCGGTTCGGTCCTTCCGATCCCACCGAAATACAATTAATCCAATAATTAACTCAAATTAGGCATCGGGATACTACAAGCACCTATCTGCATGTTCGGACATCACAATGTCCCCTACCAATGAAACATGGTACTCACATCGCAGATACTAGTCTCTAACTCGAGCGGCCTATATCCTTCTTAGTGGCGGCTGAATCGACTAGGAACCGTTTAGAATATACAGTATTACAAATATGAGTTTCATGATACTCATGATATGAGCATCTCATATTCTTTCTACTATTTGTATATTCAAGGGCTTTATCTATGCAGCTAGCATGGGTATACAGATAAAGATTTGCCAAAGTAATAATTTCAAATTTTATTAAAATAAAGACTGCTTATACATAGAGTTTCATTGTGAACACTCGGCCAACACTTGGCTCGACGGGCACCTACTCTAACACGCGTCGTCTCAGACTCGACTCAACTCTATCCTAGGGATCCCGATATCTGGATATAGGTAATCATATCGAATCTCAGTCGATAGGAATGAATCAATCCCTAAACGGCATCGATATAATTCATATATCAGTGTCTGGGCGAATCAGCCGCAGAATTGACAACTCAGTCAATAACCTGACGAATCAGCCAGTAATTAGGCGAATCAGCCAACAACCAGACGAATCAGCCTGTAATTAAGCGAATCAGCTTAAGTTTAGACGAATCAGTCAATCACCAGACGAATCAGCCGGTGACTAGGCGAATCAGCCTATAATGAACGAATCAGACAATAACCCGACGAATCAGCCGGTGACTAGGCGAATCAGCCTATGACTCAACGACTCAGTAATCAATACATACAGTCAGTATCTAAGCAAATCAGTCAATGACTAGCGAATCAGCAGTCATTACATGCAGTAGCTATAAATCAATAAGCTACAAATATCAATCTTATCACACAGTAGCTATAAATCAATAAACTACAATCATAAGTTTGATTAATTGCAAATATCAATGCAATAAGTAAAAGTATGTGATTTAGGGAAACTCGAGTCAAACCTCACTCGAGTTGTGCAATCCCAACTCAACATTAATTTATACCTGTCCTTCTGTTATTCTGACTCTGTCGAAGTCTCGAATCCCAAGCCTATCAATACTCAATCTGATAATAACGATATCGAGGGTATAATATCAATACACCATTCAATCAATACTGGATATAATCAGAATTCAATCAAATTCTGTTTCAACGACATCACGTCATAATTCCAATATATCCAGCAATACCATATCAGTCAGATATCAACTCTAATATCTCATAATCGATAACAACTCAATTCTGATATCAAATCGACTCCAAAACTACTCCGAAAATCATAACAATTTCATAATCATTCAGTTTCTAAATCTGACTTCGATTCTATGATGTCTAACATGTCAAGAACATCATATATGAATTCTATTCAATTCTGACAACATCATAATTTCAGAGCATGTCAAAACTTAGCAAAACTTACGTCCAGTTGTCGCCTGTGTTGATAGGAACACAGTACCGCAGTCGGATTCAAAATCAGACGGACGGATTTCTCGTAAATCACAAATCTATGCGTCGAACCCTTTCTTTCCCTCTTGCCTCGGTTTCCTTCGTTTCTGAAGAATTTTTCGTTTGTATGTATATATATATATACATTGCATGATATAAGGGCAAGTGGCATTGTGCATGTTCTGCACGTTTCTCGCTAGGGCGGTCAAAACCTACCGCTAGGGCGAGTCAGTTTCGGTCGAGATTCTCGGCTGAACATCTCCTGTCGCTCGGGCGGTCAAAGTTGCTCGCTAGGGCGAAGAACTCTCGGCCCTCACAATTATACATGCGCGCTCGGGCGGTGCTTTTCTGCCGCTCGGGCGCGAGATGTTCGGCCTAACATCTTGAAATGTTCGGTTCAACATCTTGGCTTAACATAAACCAACGCCCAACTTCATCATTTGAGTTCCTATGACTTCCATTACGTCAATTAATCAACGTCTGATTAAAATGATTAAATCTCGGGCATTACACCCATGATGCTTCAAACATTGCGGATTTGTTCTTTAGAGAAGTCGTTAGGTTGCATGGCATGCCTAGGACTATTGTTTTCTGGTCGCGACGTTAAATTATTGAGTTACTTTTGGAATACTTTATGGGCTAAACTTTGCACAAAATTGTTGTTTTCTACTAATTGTCATCCTCAAACGGATGGACAAACTGAAGTTGTCAATAGAAATTGGGAACACTTTTGCGTGCTATTCTTAAAAGGAACTTTTATTGACATTTCTATGGACTTTATTTTGGGGTTGCCTAGGACTAAGAAGGGGAGGGATTCTATTTTTGTTGTTGTGGATAGATTCTCTAAGATGGCACATTTTATAGCTTGTCATAAAACCCATGATGCTTCAAACATTGCGGATTTGTTCTTTAGAGAAGTCGTTAGGTTGCATGGCATGCCTAGGACTATTGTTTCTGTTCGCGATGTTAAATTCTTGAGTTACTTTTGGAATACTTTATGGGCTAAACTTTGCGCAAAATTGTTGTTTTCTACTACTTGTCATGCTCAAACGGATGCACAAACTGAAGTTGTCAATAGAACTTTGGGAACACTTTTGCGTGCTATTCTTAAAAAGAACTTGGATTGACATTTCTATGGACTTTATTTTGGGGTTGCCTAGGACTAAGAATGGGAGGGATTCTATTTTTGTTGTTGTGTATAGATTCTCTAAGATGACACATTTTATAGCTTGTCATAAAACCCATGTTGCTTCAAACATTGCGGATTTGTTCTTTAGAGAAGTCGTTAGGTTGCATGGCATGCCTAGGACTATTGTTTTCAGGTCGCGACGTTAAATTATTGAGTTACTTTTGGAATACTTTATGGGCTAAACTTTGCACAAAATTGTTGTTTTCTACTACTTGTCATCCTCAAACGGATGGACAAACTGAAGTTGACAATTGTGGGGACCCGGACGCTAATCATTTTCTTACTCATCTTTTTGGGATTTAATTATCAATTAAGATAAAACAGGGTCTAAAAATTTTTCTTTTTAATTTATAACTGCGAAAGGTAATGGACTCTAAATACTATACATGTCTGTATATAAAAATACAAATTCAGTATTAAAATACAATAATGTGCAACCTTCTAATCTAAGGTTCACTACTAAAGTTCTAGTAGTAAAATCCAATCTACTGTAAGTCCGGAATCACCACGCTAAACTCGTCTTCTCTCGTCATCTTCTCGACCCTGATCCAGCCCCACCTGTTGTCATGCACACATACAAAACACGACAACAGCCGGATAACTCCGGTGAGAATAAATCCCAGTATAAAACATGGTAAGCATGTATATAAACAAACTAATTCATAAAACATGCGATCATGTGTAAACACAATATATTTCATAATCTATGAAATTAAGCATGCAACTCAAATCAGATAAACATGCATATAAACAATCTAAATCATAAAACATGCTAGCACCACTGAAAGCAATAACGATGGATTCCATGATCTAGGAGCCACATCCATATAAGCATGAAGTCCTAATCAAATCATGTCTAGACTTGACTCGATCTATAACTCTAGGGATCCCGTAATGAATAAGACGTCAATGGCTGTTACCTACTCAACCGATCGTGGTAACTGTACGTCTTATTCCTAGACTTCGGCCATGGCTGTATCGTGGTGCTACAACAGGACAATGTCTGCTCCTATGTACGATACACCGAACGTCTAGAAGTCTGACAATGACTGTCAAGACTTTCCTATCTTAACTGCAATGAATAACAATCTGTAAACAAAGCATAATCACATTCATAACTGAATATCACAATTATTTTACATGCTTGAATACAATTCTATAATCAAAGCATAATCAGGTAACAATATAAACAATAATCTAGTATGTGATTTTATTGGGAAACTCAAATTAATCTAATTTGAGTTATGCTTCCCGAATATCACATGAATTATACCTTTATCTTCCCCGTCTGAGGAAGACGAAGTCTCGAAGTCCAGTCTGTCCATATCCGATCTGAAATGACAATAACAAATATACTGTATCAATGTATAATTCAATTCACAATCTGTTCTGGTCAATACTCGACTCAGTACATAATCTGATCAATATCTGAACAAAATACCATCTGATTCATACCAATAATCTCTTGATATAATCTAAATCATATCTGAATCTGATCAATCTAATTTAACTGATGTTTCAACGGCATAATCACACAATCTTGTAATCCCGTCATTCTCAACATCACAATATCATACAGAATTCATACTATATCTCAGTACAATCTATAACTCAATATCTGTACACTCTGAATCAATAATAACACAATTCTGATATCAAATCTAAATCAAATCATTTCTAAAAATCGTACAAATTCCATAAACAGTCTGTTTCTCAATCTGACTTCAAATCTATAATATCTACAGTAGTATAAACACCATATCTGAATTCTATTCAATTCTGACATCATCATAAACTCAAATCTTGTTTAAACGTAACAAAACTTACGTCCAGTTGTAGCCTGTGTTGATACAAACACAGTACCGAAGTCGGATTTCAATTCAGATAGACGAATCGCTCATAAATCAAATTTAAAATGAAGAACACGCTTTCCCCCTAACCTCTCGGTTTCTGAATGAAATCTGAGGAGAATTTGATTCTTACATACATATATATATACATTTCATGCATGCAAGGCAAGTGGCAAGGTGCATGTCTTGCACGTTTCGCGCATATGCGCCAGTTCCTTCGAACTAGCAATTTCCTTCTCGCGCATATGCGCCAATATTTCCGCGCATATGCGCCACCCCTACTGGCCCTCCCGCGCATATGCGCCAACATCTTCGCGCATATGCGCCACTGGTTCTGGCCTTGCCGCGCATGTGCGCGCATTATCTCGCGCATGTGCGCGCAAGCCTCGGCCAGCTCCGCGCATGTGCGCCCATCCAAACAGCGCATGTGCGCGGGGCTCTTTCTTGGCACACACATTTACACCTTTCTCATGTGTTCTAGTCCGATCCATTCCGTCTATAATTATCGCGATTAATTCAATAAGTCATTTCAGATTAATCTCAGATTACAGTAATCGTATCCAAATCATTCCAGATTACGGTAATTAAATTCTCGGGCATTACATTTCTCCCCCTCTTAGATCTGAGTTCGTCCTCGAACTCACCAATCATCAAACCAAATCAATCAGAAGAACTGTATAACAGAGTTAACATCCAAACTCGTTTCACTAACATCATTATAAGGTATATTTCTGATTCCAATCTGAAATCAAAATTCAAGAATTATAATATCATAATCCTTTTTCAACTCGTTCTAGCCGAATCGATCCCGCATTACTGGCTATACAACATCCGTATATGCCAATCTGCTGTCTATAACCAACAACACCACCTGTAGTTGTTATCCCATCGGTCTATCCCAATCGAGGGCCTAATCAATCTTCATCTTCCAATACCAAACGTCATCATCCGACATTAGTTTCTTAAATATGTCCCTTCGGAACTATTTCAATAACTATTGTCATACAGTAAGTCACTCACAATGACAATAATCTATATAAACTAGTACTAACATCCAGTACTAAAGCTCTACAAATATTTGTCTATATCTGGTAACTACACCCTGACTATCTGTCAATCTTCCTGATTATCTGCCAATCTGTAATAAATTTGCACAAGAGAGCTTATGATATAGTCTATCACAAGTACAACTCCATCAAAATCACAATCTGATATCATCTAATTCAATATTTAATCCATCTAATTATTTCTTTGACATCGATCTATGTCATCTAGTTCTGTTTGTACGAAATCTGGTACAAACTGATAGATATAGATTGAGTAATCTGTCAATCATAATCATATCATATCATAATCTAAAGAAACTGGCGGTAATGTCATTACGAAAGCCATAGAAATGTACTCCCATTTCTATTCAGAAATATACAAATTCTGTAATAATCTTCTGATTTCTATCTTTTTGTCTTCTTCTGTTAGCAATTCAGACTTGTCAGTACAATTTCTGCCAACATTTCGGTACAAATTCTGTGACAACTGATCTGATCTGTCTATATCACCACTATCTGTTCGAATAACGTACATTCACAACTATCTGAATGAAACTGAATCCATAACTGTTCGGTTCTGACGTTATCTGTGAATTCAGATTCGAACCATCCTGTATAAACAATTCAGTTAATAACATAAAATAAAGAAGAAATACCAACCTGGTATTCGGCTCTGACTATCAATATCAAAATCTGTAACCAATTCTGAAGCATTCTGATATCATAACATAATCAGTCCCATATAACACAAAATCAAATATCTGTTATTCTGACTGATGTTTTGTTCTGATTATTACAAACAAATTCTGAACATTCTGATCCCATGTCTAACTGTTTACACTAATCTGTATCAAACACTGATTCACAATAACAGGAATATTATATCAGATTCAGAATAGAAAGAACCGATACAGATCTAGTACTCATAAAACAAAGATTGCGGCAACCCTGATGATTCTGACTACTGATCAATCTTCACAGCGCCTAAATCATCTGCCATATCTCATCTGCAAATAGACTATGCTCTCAACCAATATCAGATGTCTCAATTACTGATTTAGAGCAAGCACAATACGCAAGCAGATATAACATAATAAGGAGATCAGAGAATAAGAAAATCTGTAAAACTTAGCAATTCTGACTTTCTGACATTTTTGCTAATTCTGATATATCTGTTACCTGTGTCGTTTACAGTCGCTGATTCCTGTCTCAACCGTGCAAATAAATCGGTATACATACTGCAGATATCACCTATTCTGAATACAATCTGTTTTAATTATGATTCATACTCGAACAATTTCTGTATACAAGAATCATAATTCTGAAATCTGATCTAGGCAAACATCAGCTAACTTGTATAATATTGACCAATCTGTCAATACTAAACTCGATTTCAGTGAGTCTACTGAATACATAAGGATGCAATCTGCTCCTTTCTGTACGAATCGAGTCAGATACAATACAGATATCAAAGGAATTCTAAATCTAGAATCCTTATTGTGAAATCTCTACTCATCAGCCATATCTGGTCTGAATCTTGTATTTTCCTGACTGGAATTTATACTGGTTCTGTACTTGTTTAGCATATTAACATCAATAATGCGGTCAAATCAGAAGACACAAGTACATTATAATCTAACTCGATCTCATTCTTATCTTACTGTAGTATATAATATGTCACAGAAATCTCTGATATCAACAGTTCCTCAACAAGCTAGGAAATCAATACTACAGTACCACTAGACCCAACAGATACAACATATCTCCATACAACTCAGTCAAAGATATTCTTAACAAATGCATTAATATATATCAATACATATGCAATAGAATTATAAAGAATAGTACCTGTTGTGAATTCTGGATCTGTGTTTGCAATTGAACTATGTTCCCTACAATCTTCGGGAACGCTTCTGGGGACAGACTTTAGCAAAGTGTCCCGGCTGTCCACAAATATTGCATCTACCAGTCACTCCCTGGCATTGCTCGGTGGGATGTCTCCCTCCGCAAGTACTGCAATATACTCCAGTATAACTCGGGCTAGAACCACTGGAGCTAGAGGAACCACTTCCCAACTTCTTGAATGACTTCTTTCGAGCTTTCAGCAAATCTTGCTTCCCACTCGTACTGCCGTGATCATATCGAAGAGGGGATTGCTGTGTCTGAAGTGACTTCATGCACAACCTTGTCAATTGTATAATCAGACTCATCTCCGCTCTCTTTGCTCTACTCAAGATATCAGCAAAATGATAAGGTCGTTGCAAATTCATAAATGCAACTACCTCCGAATTCAACCCTCTGATGAACTGATTCACTACAGCTTCATCATTCCCAGCTAAATGAGGAGCAAAATGCAGTAGAGTAGAGAATTTAGCAATATATTGGTCAATATTCAGCTGCCCTTGGCTCAAATTCTCAAACTCTGCTTTCTTGTCCTCTCGGTACGAGACTGAGAAAAATCGTCGATAAAATTCAGTTCTGAATATTTCCCACGAAATCACTGTACCTCTCTGTGCCCACATTCTTGTACTGGTAATCCACCAACTCCTGGCGGCTTCTCGTAACTGATAAGGCACCATTTTAACCCTCTGCTCATCTGTACAGTCAAGTAAATCGAACAAGATTTCTATATCATCGAACCAGTTCTGACAATCTTCAGATGTCTCGGTACCATTCAGAACCGGCGGCTGTAATAACTCAAATTCTTTCATCTTTTCTTCTAACTGAGTTTCTGATACATCTCTCTGTTCAGACGAAGTACTACCCCTTTCTGGAAATCTCCGAGGCGGTATATCTGAATATCAAACAAATCAATATACAATCTGTATAATCTGTCTCAGCCCTCCTCTGATCATATACCTCTGATTCAGACTCGGTTCTGATCCAGGCTTAGTAAGTACATGCTGCAATCAACTCAGATACAAACAACACGTAATAGGGAAGACAGTAAATCATGCTAGCACACATCATGCAAATCAACATTGACGTAAATCTCATGCTAGCAATCACATGCAAGGAAGAAAATTCAATCTACCCCGCTCATTCTCAGCTATCTCAATCTGAAGAATCTATCAATTCTGACCATCTTAATCTAAAGGATCTATCGCTCTGATAATCTAAGTCTAAAGGAACTATCAGCTCTGATACCACCTGTTGTGGGGACCCGGACGCTAATCATTTTCTTACTCATCTTTTTGGGATTTAATTATCAATTAAGATAAAACAGGGTCTAAAATTTTTCTTTTTAATTTATAACTGCGAAAGGTAATGGACTCTAAATACTATACATGTCTGTATATAAAAATACAAATTCAGTATTAAAATACAATAATGTGCAACCTTCTAATCTAAGGTTCACTACTAAAGTTCTAGTAGTAAAATCCAATCTACTGTAAGTCCGGAATCACCACGCTAAACTCGTCTTCTCTCGTCATCTTCTCGACCCTGATCCAGCCCCACCTGTTGTCATGCACACATACAAAACACGACAACAGCCGGATAACTCCGGTGAGAATAAATCCCAGTATAAAACATGGTAAGCATGTATATAAACAAACTAATTCATAAAACATGCGATCATGTGTAAACACAATATATTTCATAATCTATGAAATTAAGCATGCAACTCAAATCAGATAAACATGCATATAAACAATCTAAATCATAAAACATGCTAGCACCACTGAAAGCAATAACGATGGATTCCATGATCTAGGAGCCACATCCATATAAGCATGAAGTCCTAATCAAATCATGTCTAGACTTGACTCGATCTATAACTCTAGGGATCCCGTAATGAATAAGACGTCAATGGCTGTTACCTACTCAACCGATCGTGGTAACTGTACGTCTTATTCCTAGACTTCGGCCATGGCTGTATCGTGGTGCTACAACAGGACAATGTCTGCTCCTATGTACGATACACCGAACGTCTAGAAGTCTGACAATGACTGTCAAGACTTTCCTATCTTAACTGCAATGAATAACAATCTGTAAACAAAGCATAATCATATTCATAACTGAATATCACAATTATTTTACATGCTTGAATACAATTCTATAATCAAAGCATAATCAGGTAATAATATAAACAATAATCTAGTAAGTGATTTTATTGGGAAACTCAAATTAATCTAATTTGAGTTATGCTTCCCGAATATCACATGAATTATACCTTTATCTTCCCCGTCTGAGGAAGACGAAGTCTCGAAGTCCAGTCTGTCCATATCCGATCTGAAATGACAATAACAAATATACTGTATCAATGTATAATTCAATTCACAATCTGTTCTGGTCAATACTCGACTCAGTACATAATCTGATCAATATCTGAACAAAATACCATCTGATTCATACCAATAATCTCTTGATATAATCTAAATCATATCTGAATCTGATCAATCTAATTTAACTGATGTTTCAACGGCATAATCACACAATCTTGTAATCCCGTCATTCTCAACATCACAATATCATACAGAATTCATACTATATCTCAGTACAATCTATAACTCAATATCTGTACACTCTGAATCAATAATAACACAATTCTGATATCAAATCTAAATCAAATCATTTCTAAAAATCGTACAAATTCCATAAACAGTCTGTTTCTCAATCTGACTTCAAATCTATAATATCTACAGTAGTATAAACACCATATCTGAATTCTATTCAATTCTGACAACATCATAAACTCAAATCTTGTTTAAACGTAACAAAACTTACGTCCAGTTGTAGCCTGTGTTGATACAAACACAGTACCGAAGTCGGATTTCAATTCAGATAGACGAATCGCTCATAAATCAAATTTAAAATGAAGAACACGCTTTCCCCCTAACCTCTCGGTTTCTGAATGAAATCTGAGGAGAATTTGATTCTTACATACATATATATATACATTTCATGCATGCAAGGCAAGTGGCAAGGTGCATGTCTTGCACGTTTCGCGCATATGCGCCAGTTCCTTCGAACTAGCAATTTCCTTCTCGCGCATATGCGCCAATCTTTCCGCGCATATGCGCCACCCCTACTGGCCCTCCCGCGCATATGCGCCAACATCTTCGCGCATATGCGCCACTGGTTCTGGCCTTGCCGCGCATGTGCGCGCATTATCTCGCGCGTGTGCGCGCAAGCCTCGACCAGCTCCGCGCATGTGCGCCCATCCAAACAGCGCATGTACGCGGGGCTCTTTCTTGGCACACACATTTACACCTTTCTCATGTGTTCTAGTCCGATCCATTCCGTCTATAATTATCGCGATTAATTCAATAAGTCATTTCAGATTAATCTCAGATTACAGTAATCGTATCCAAATCATTCCAGATTACGGTAATTAAATTCTCGGGCATTACAACAATAGAACTGTGGGGACCCGGACGCTGATCTTTCTGCTTAATCATCTTTGGGATTTAATTATCAATTAAGATAAAACAGGGTCTAAAAATTTTTCTTTTTAAAATGTAACTGCGGAAGGTAATGTAATCTAAACAATATCCATCTCTATATAAAAACTACAGTTCAGTAGAAAAGTACAATAGTGTACAACTTAAGTCTAAGGTTCAATTACTAAATTCAAATAATAAACCAAGTCTGCTACAAGTCCGGAATCACCATGCTGACTCGTCTTCTCTCATCGTCATCTCGACCCTGATCCAGCCCCACCTGTTGTCATGCACACATACAAAACAAGACAACAGCCGGATAACTCCGGTGAGAATAAATCCCAGTATAAAACATGGTAAGCATGTATATACACAAACTAATTCATAAAACATGCGATCATGTATAAACACAATATATTTCATAATCTATGAACTTAAGCATGCAGCTCAAATCAGATAAACATGCATATAAACAATTTAAATCATAAAACATGCTAGCACCACTGAAAGCAATAACGATGGGTCCCATGGTCTAGGAGCCACATCCATATAAGCATGAAGTCCTAATCAAATCATGTCTAGACTCGACTCGATCTGGAACTCTAGGGATCCCGGGGTGAATAAGACGGCACTGTCTGTCACCTACCCTCCCAATCGAGGTGCTGTCCGTCTTATTCCTAGACTTCGGCCTGATCTGTATCCACGTCTACAAAGGGCCGGTGATCTTCCCCTAAGCTGAGATATCCCCGAACATCTAGAAGTCTGGATGATCTCGCAGACTTTCCTATCTTAATGCATGAATACACAATCTGTAAACAAGCATAATCATCTTAATGCAATGTAACATGATCTGTAAACAAAGCATAGCAAGATTTGAATACAAGTTCTATAAACAAATATATAAACAAGAACATAGTATGTGATTTATTGCTGCGTTCAGCTTCGAATTCTAATACCCGGATTTCTCACAAAAGGCGTAAGGATATTTCTCTCCAAAGCCTCGCCCCTTTTTCTGAAATTCTAAGAGAAACCACGCGTCCTTCATATATATATATTGCATGCAAAAGTTGGGAAACGTGGCTTATTTCTTCATGTAACACGCATGACCGCGGGTGCGGTGAGCGTAGCAGTGCGGGTGCGCTCAAGCGGTGATCTATATCCAAAATGTTCGAAGCAAAGACCGCGGGTGCGCTGCCTACAAGACCGCGGGTGCGGTGTCCTCAGCGCGGGTGCGCTCCATCTAATACCGCAGGTGCGGTGTGGCTACGGGCTTTGCACTACATTTTCTGCACACACACCGCGGGGGCGGTCGTGCTAGCACCGTGGGTGCGGTTGTGAAAACTTCTAAATTCTAGTTTTCTGATCATGCCACACCTGGTTTCTCAAGTCTTTCCTTCCCTCATTGCATGTCATGCATTCTCGTATCTTCCGAGTCTCCCGTTAATGAAGATTAATAATCTTGGTTCAACAATCCTATAATTCCCGGGCATTACATTTCTCCCCCTCTTAGATCTGAGTTCGTCCTCGAACTCTCAAGTAATCAATTCAGCTGTACGAGAAGAAATGTATACTAGAGTTAAACTCGAACTCAACTCTCTGATTCCAGTCTGGAACAAGAATTCATGAAATATCCTATCATAATATTTCTTAAACCAACTGTGACCGAATCAATCTTGCCATGCTGGTTATACAACATCTGTATAAACCAATTACAGTTCAGTAACCAATACCAACAGTCATTGTTCAACCTGTTTATCCCAATCAAGGATATATTCAATCTTCCACTCTCAATACCAAGCATCATCATCTGACGTTGGTTTATCAAATCTGTCATTTCTGAGTTATTTTTATTCCTGTCTGAATCTTCTTTATACGGACTCTGTAGCACTTACTGTACAATGTGTCATCTGTAACTATCTCAGTACTCTTTTGATAGCTATCACCACACAATCACCCATAAGGTAACAAAACTTTATGTCAACTAGTGCTAGCATCCAGCACTACCACTCTCTGGATATCTTCCAATATCTGGCTAGTACATTCTGACTGTCTGTCAATCTCTCTAACTACCTGCCAATCTGTAATAAATCTGCACAAGAGAGCTTATGATATAGTTTATCACAAGTACAACTCCATCAAAAACACAATCTGATATCATCTTATTCAATATTCTAATCTATCTGATTATTTCTTTGACATCGATCTATGTCATCTAGTTCTGTTTGTACGTAATCTGGTACAAACTGATAGATATAGATTGAGAAATCTGTCAATCATAATCATATTATATCAAAATCTAAGGAAAAAGGGCTGTAATGTCATTACGAAACCCATAGAAATATACTCCCATTTCTATTCAGAAATATACAAATTCTGTAATAATCTTCTGATTTCTATCTTTCTGGCTTCTTCTGTTAGCAATTCCGACTTATCAGTACAATTTTTGCCAACATTTCTGTACAAATTCTGTGACAACTGATCTGATCTGTCTATATCACCACTATCTGTTCGAATAACGTACATTCACAACTATCTGAATGAAAATGAATCCATAACTGTTCGGTTCTGACGGTATCTGTGAATTCAGAGTCGAACCATCCTGTATAAACAAATCAGTGAATAACATAAATTAAGTAAGAAATACCTACCTGGTATTCAGCTCTGACTATCAATATCAAAATCTGTAACCAATTCTGAAACATTCTGATATCATAACTGTAAGGCTCGTGAATTATCCGTTGTCAGTGGTGTTGACTTGAAGAGGGGAATGCATGATAGGAAAAATGAGAGTGGAGCAAGCATGGCCGAAGCCACACCGCCCCTGCGGTGCTAGGACTACCGCACCCGCGGTGTAGGTGACAGAAAGTTGAGGGAAATGTGCGAAGCAACAACGCACCTGCAGTGCGTGCAAGACCGCTCCCGCGGTGGTGAGACCGCACCCGCGGTGATGCAAGCGCCGCACCCGCGGTGATCGACATTTAGGAAAATGCATTGCTGCCGAGAGCACAGCGCACCCGCGCTCTTGAGTTGCCGCACCCGCGGTGCTGCATGCGCGAATGCCACCTTTCATTTTTATGTTGACACATGGCTTGGGGTATATAAGCTTGCATTGGCACCTCATCTCTTCTCCATTTTCAGCAGCCGAGAAGCAAGAGCAAGGGGAGAGAGTTCACTTCTTTATAGTCTTTGCACTTGAGATTTTGAGTGGTTTTGTGTTCCGATTTTAATTTCGAGGCCGGATTCATGATCCTTGCGACGAGGGCTAGCTAAGGATGTAAGTTCTTATATTTCCAGCATGTTTCGAAATTCATATGTTGGGGAAATTATGTTTTGAGTTGAGAAATATGTTCTTGGTATATCGAGCATCGTAGATTCGTTATCAGATTGATTTTCGGATATCGTATGCTAGGGGTTTGATTTTCCAGCATGTGTGGATCGAGTAGATACAGATTTCAGCATGTATGTTGATGTTTAGATGAGATTATGAGTATTGAGGTTAATCGATTATTGTGATGTTGAGATTGAGTTATCGGTATCGAGAATTACGCTGTTATGCCGTCAATTTGTACCGAGATTTATTATTGATTGGAATATGTGTTGCTTTGAGTTAGAGATTGATATTGTGTGTCTACACATTGCCATTTCAGATTTGAAGTGAGAGGTTTGACATTTGATTCGAGATCTCCACAGACAGTGCGACAAGAAAGGTATAATTCATGTGGTCTTGGGATTGCACCACTCGATTCAGATTTGATACGAGTTTCTCTAAATCACCTACTAGATTGTTATTACATTGATTATGTAATGTCTTGTTTATTGATTTATATTCGAGTCCTGAGATAGGAGATATTGGCAGATTGGCCAAGACTAGATTATTCGGTGTATCGTCGCATAGCAGTATATTTGCTCTATGTCTAGACCCTCGATACAGAGTTGACCGAAGTCTAGGAATAAGACGTACCGTTACCCCGAGTGGCTGGGTAGGTGACAGACCGTCTTATTCACACCGGGATCCCTAGATTAGAAATGAGTCGAGTCAAGATTTAAATGTTGAATACAGAGTTGTATTCTTCTACATGTTTAGATTTGCATTCATGTTATTTGATATATGCTATGCTCTTGTACATGATTATTACATTGCATGCATCCATGTTTTATATTGGGATATGTTCTCACCGGAGTTATCCGGCTGTTGTCGTGTCTGTATGTGTGCATGGCAACAGGTGGGGCAGGATCTGGGTCGCGAGCTAAATGAGAGGTTGATGATAGCGTGGAGATCTCGGGCATGGAAGATTTCTAGTGGTTTCTATGTAGACCTGTATCACCTATGTTTGTAGTTGGTATGTAAACACTAGTGTATGGTTGTACTAGACGGACATGTATGTACATTATGTTGTTATTTCTTATAAAGACAATGTTATGCTTGACTATACATTTGAATTAATGTTAAAAGCAAAATTTTGACCCACATTTTCGAACAAAGATCCAATTAAATCCCAAAAGAATAGAGTTAGAGCCCGGGTCCCCACAACAGGTGGTATCAGAGCAGTAGGTTCTGTAGACTGAGATAGAGTAGAATGAGCGGGGTAGATCGAGTCATCTTCCTTGCTTTTGAGATGCTAGCATGCTTTATTGCTTTCCCTATTATATGTTGTATCGTATCTGAATTGATTTACAACATTTCAAGCCTGAATCAGAACCGATTCTCGATCAGAGGTTATGATCAGAGGAGGGCTGAGACAGATGATATTGATTATGTACTAATCAGTTTGATAATCAGATTTATGCCGCCTAGACGAGTGCCAAAGCTAGAGCAGGGTAGCACATCAGGTGTACAGATGGACGTCACCGCTACACCGATGGAGACTTTATTGAAGAGATTCCAGTCTTTCCATCCGCCTACCCTGAAGGGCACAGAGAGTGCAGTAGAGTGCGAGAGCTGGCTTGATGATATCGAGATGTTGTTTGAGTCTTTGGAATATACTGATGAGCGACGTGTGAAGCTGATAGGGCATCAGATGCAAGAGGTTGCAAAGAGCTGGTGGTTGACGACGAAGAGAGCCTTGGAGCACCGAGGCATTGATATTACGTGGAAAGTTTTCAAAGACGAGTTCTATCAGCGCTTCTTCCCCGTCTCCTACCGAAAAGATAAAGGAGCTGAATTTGCGAATCTGAGGCAGGGACAGTGGAACATCGAGGAGTATGTGGCTAAATTTTCTGCGTTGCTACGATTTGCACCGCATGTGGCCGGGAACGATGAGGCAGTGGCCGATCAGTTCATCAACGGGCTGAACCCCGATGTCTTTACCTTGGTGAACACGGGCCGGCCTAGTACTTTTTCAGAGGCACTGAACCGAGCAAAGGGAGCAGAGGCTGGCTTGATCAGGCAGCGAGGGGCTTCCTACGGTGTTCAGGGGCAGAGACCGCCACAGCCTACTACCGTACAGTTTCCACCACTTCCTCCTCGTTTTGACAGTGGATCTAGTGGTAGTGATAAGAAGGAATTTCTGAAGGCTAAAGGCAAACAGTTTAAGAAATCTGGGAGTAGTTCATCGAGTTCGAGTGGATCTCGACAGAGAGGTCAGGGGTCAGATTATAGTGGCGCATACTGTGGTTCGTGCGGAGGGCGACATGCGACGGAGCAGTGTCAAGGAGTTCTGGGACGCTGCAACATCTGTAGGCAACAGGGACATTTCGCCAGAGTTTGTCCCCAGAGAGGTGCACAACGATTCCAGAGCATCGGATCATCAGCACCAGCGCCACAGATGGAGAGACAGGCATCTTCTGTACACTCCTTCCAGCCACCCTCTACACAGACCCAGCAGAGACCAGGAGGTAGTCAGACGGTGAGTCAGCCTCCCAGACAGCAGGCACGTGTTTTTGCCCTGACAGAGGAACAGGCGCAGGAGGCGCCAGATGACGTCATTGCAGGTAGCTGTTTTCTTTGCGGTTATCCTGCATATGTGTTGATTGACACAGGGGCATCTCATACATTTATATCTGAACATTTTGCATTGAGACATGCATTGCCTGTTGAGTCGTTGTCGACAGTAGTGTCTATAGCTTCTCCGTTGGGAAGTGGTTTGATATCTGTGACTACTGTTAGACACTGTATGCTTCAGTTTGAGGGGCATGAGATTGATCTTGATTGTGTAGTACTTGGTTTAGCTGATTTTGACTGTATAGTTGGTATAGACATGTTGACCAAGTACAGGGCCACGGTAGATTGTTTCCACAAGATTGTCAGATTCAGACCCGAGATGACAGACGAGTGGAAATTCTACGGCAAGGGTTCCAGATCTCGGATTCCCTTAGTATCTGCTCTGACTATGAGTAGATTGCTTCAGAGAGGAGCAGAGGGCTTTCTCGTATATTCAGTAGACCTACTGAAGTCGAGCCCCGCATTGGCAGATCTGCCAGTGGTTTGCGAGTTTGCAGATGTTTTCCCCGATGAGATTCCAGGGTTGCCTCCAGTTCGAGAGGTTGATTTCAGCATAGATCTTATGCCCGGTTCTGTTCCTATTTCGAGAGCTCCGTATAGGATGGCACCGATAGAGCTGAAAGAGTTGAAAGAACAATTGGAAGATCTTCTGTCCAAGGGATATATCAGACCCAGTGTATCACCTTGGGGTGCTCCGGTGCTTTTCGTTAGAAAGAAAGATGGTTCGATGCGATTGTGTATTGATTATAGGCAGTTGAACAAGGCGACAGTGAAGAACAAATATCCGTTGCCGCGCATCGACGATTTGTTTGACCAGTTACAGGGATCTTCTGTATACTCGAAGATTGATTTGAGATCAGGGTATCATCAGCTCCGAGTTAGAGACGTTGATATTCCGAAGACTGCATTCCGAACCAGGTATGGACATTACGAGTTTGTTGTTATGCCTTTCGGTTTGACGAATGCACCAGCGGTGTTTATGAGTTTGATGAACTGCATTTTTCAGAGATATTTAGATGAGTTTGTAATTGTGTTTATTGACGACATTTTGGTATATTCGAAGAATTTGACTGAGCATGCAGATCACCTGAGAATTGTATTGAAGACTTTGAGAAATGAGCGGTTGTATGCCAAACTGTCCAAGTGTGAATTCTGGTTGCGACAGGTTGTCTTCTTGGGGCATATTATATCTGGAGAGGGTATTGCGGTAGATCCGAGTAAAGTTGAGGCTGTGATCAGTTGGCCGAGACCGACTTCTGTGCCTGAGATACGCAGTTTCATGGGTCTAGCCGGGTATTATCGACGTTTTATCCGAGATTTCTCCAGTATAGCGAAGCCTATCACCCAGTTGACACAGAAGAATATGTCATTTGTGTGGTCCGAAGATTGTGAAGCCAGTTTTGTAGAGCTGAGGAAGAGGCTGACTAGTGCGCCTGTCTTGACGATTCCTGCAGGTACAGGTGAGTTCGTTATATACTGTGACGCATCTCACAGAGGGTTAGGATGTGTTCTTATGCAGCGAGGGCATGTGATAGCATACGCCTCTAGACAGCTGAAGCCGCACGAGACTCGTTATCCGATTCATGATCTTGAATTGGCGGCGATTGTGTTTGCACTTAAGATCTGGCGTCATTATCTGTATGGCGAGAAATTTGAGATCTATTCCGATCATAAGAGCCTGAAATATCTCTTTTCTCAGTCAGAGTTGAACATGAGGCAGCGACGATGGCTTGATCTGCTGAAAGATTTTGATTGCGAGATCAAATACCATCCAGGAAAATCGAATGCAGCGGCAGACGCCTTGAGTCGAAAGGTATGTGCTCTTTCCTTGTCGACTGTAGGTGTATCGAGTTTAGTGGAAGATTGTTGCTTGTCTGGATTGATATTTGATACAGAGAGTAGACCGTTGCGACTTGCTACGATTCAGATTGAGCCAGATCTGATTTTGAGGATCAAAGAAGCACAAAGAACTGATCCGAGTGTGCAGAAATCGATTGATATGGTCAGAGCTGGACATATCTCAGAATATCAGGTCAGAGATTCTGTTCTATATGTGAATAACCGCTTAGTAGTGCCAGAGATTTCAGATTTGAGACGACAAATCATGTCGGAGGCACACTGTAGTCGGTTCAGCATTCATCCTGGTGGCAGGAAGATGTATAACGACTTGAAGACACAATTCTGGTGGAAGCAGATGAAGACAGACATTGCAGAATTTGTGTCTAAGTGCCTGAATTGCCAGCAGGTGAAGGCAGAGAGAAAGAAGCCCGGAGGTTTACTTCAGAGTTTGTCTGTTCTTGAATGGAAATGGGACCACATTTCCATGGACTTTGTGACGAAGTTACCTCGATCATCCCGTGGCTGTGATTCGATTTGGGTCATCATTGACAGATTGACCAAATCTGCCTGTTTCTTTCCGTACAGGATGACCTATCGACACGATCAGATGGCAGAGTTGTATGTTAGAGAGGTCGTCAGATTGCATGGTGTGCCGAAGTCGATCGTATCAGATCGTGATCCACGATTCACTTCTCACTTTTGGCACAGCTTGCAGCAGGCTTTGGGTACAACTCTACACCTGAGCACTGCTTATCATCCCCAGACAGACGGACAGTCAGAGCAGACTATCCAGACTCTAGAGGACATGCTGAGAGCTGTAGTACTAGACTTTGGTACTAGTTGGCAGGATTCATTGCCGTTGTGTGAGTTTTCATACAACAACAGCTATCAGACGAGCATAGAGATGGCACCATTCGAAGCTTTATACGGAAAGAAGTGCAGATCTCCGTTGTACTGGGATGATATTTCTGAGGTACCAGAGTTGGGGCCTGATATGATTCGTGAGATGACCGAGAAAGTGAAGATCATTCAGAAGCGAATGAAGACGGCACAAGATAGGCAAGCGAAATACGCCAATGTCAGACGCAGACCGTTGGTATTTGAACAGGGAGACAGAGTATTTTTGAAGATTTCACCTTTCAGAGGAGTTGTCAGATTTGGCAAGTGTGGAAAATTGTCTCCTAGATACGTCGGTCCGTATGAGATCCTTGAGAAGATTGGCGATCGAGCTTACAGACTTGCTCTTCCTCCTTCACTATCCGGTATACATGATGTTTTTCATGTATCGATGTTGCGCAAATACATGCCGGATGATTCTCATGTCATTCAACCTGATGAAGCCGAGCTAGATCAGACTCTGAGCTATGTTGAAAGACCGATACAGATTCTTGATCGGAAAGAGAAACAACTTAGAACCAAAACCATTCCGCTTGTGAAGGTTCAGTGGAGTCGTCATGGCATCGAGGAAGCAACTTGGGAGACAGAGTCTGAGATGAGACAGAGGCATTCCGAGCTATTCTTATGATGTGAGTCTTTCTTCCCGTTTTGATTTTACAATTTTGTATATACTTGCATGATTACTTGCTTATGAGTTCGAGGACGAACTCTTGTCTAAGAGGGGGAGAAATGTAAGGCTCGAGAATTATCCGTTGTCATTGTTGTTGACTTGAAGAGGGGAATGCATGATAGGAAAAATGAGAGTTGAGCAAGCATGGCCGAAGCCACACCGCCCCTGCAGTGCTAGGACTACCGCACCCGCGGTGTAGGTGACAGAAAGTTGAGGGAAATGTGCGAAGCAACACCGCACCTGTGGTGCGTGCAAGACCGCTCCCGCGGTGGTGAGACCGCACCCGCGGTGATGCAAGCGCCGCACCCGCGGTGATCGACATTTAGGAAAATGCATTGCTGCCGAGAGCACAGTGCACCCGCGCTCTTGAGTTGCCGCACCCGCGGTGCTGCATGCGCGAATGCCACCTTTCATTTTTATGTTGACACATGGCTTGGGGTATATAAGCTTGCATTGGCACCTCATCTCTTCTCCATTTTCAGCATGCCGAGAAGCAAGAGCAAGGGGAGAGAGTTCACTTCTTTATAGTCTTTGCACTTGAGATTTTGAGTGGTTTTGTGTTCCGATTTTAATTTCGAGGCCGGATTCATGATCCTTGCGACGAGGGCTAGCTAAGGATGTAAGTTCTTATATTTCCAGCATGTTTCGAAATTCATATGTTGGGGAAATTATGTTTTGAGTTGAGAAATATGTTCTTGGTATATCGAGCATCGTAGATTCGTTATCAGATTGATTTTCGGATATCGTATGCTAGGGGTTCGATTTTCCAGCATGTGTGGATCGAGTAGATACAGATTTCAGCATGTATGTTGATGTTTAGATGAGATTATGAGTATTGAGGTTAATCGATTATTGTGATGTTGAGATTGAGTTATCGGTATCGAGAATTACGCTGTTATGCCGTCAATTTGTACCGAGATTTATTATTGATTGGAATATGTGTTGCTTTGAGTTAGAGATTGATATTGTGTGTCTACACATTGCCATTTCAGATTTGAAGTGAGAGGTTTGACATTTGATTCGAGATCTCCACAGACAGTGCGACAAGAAAGGTATAATTCATGTGGTCTTGGGATTGCACCACTCGATTCAGATTTGATACGAGTTTCCCTAAATCACATACTAGATTGTTATTACATTGATTATGTAATGTCTTGTTTATTGATTTATATTCGAGTCCTGAGATAGGAGATATTGGCAGATTGGCCAAGACTAGATTATTCGGTGTATCGTCGCATAGCAGTAGATTTGCTCTATGTGTAGACCCTCGATACAGAGTTGACCGAAGTCTAGGAATAAGACGTACCGTTACCCCGAGTGGCTGGGTAGGTGACAGACCGTCTTATTCACACCGGGATCCCTAGATTAGAAATGAGTCGAGTCAAGATTTAAATGTTGAATACAGAGTTGTATTCTTCTACATGTTTAGATTTGCATTCATGTTATTTGATATATGCTATGCTCTTGTACATGATTATTACATTGCATGCATCCATGTTTTATACTGGGATATGTTCTCACCGGAGTTATCCGGCTGTTGTCGTGTCTGTATGTGTGCATGGCAACAGGTGGGGCAGGATCTGGGTCGCGAGCTAAATGAGAGGTTGATGATAGCGTGGAGATCTCGGGCATGGAAGATTTCTAGTGGTTTCTATGTAGACCTGTATCACCTATGTTTGTAGTTGGTATGTAAACACTAGTGTATGGTTGTACTAGACGGACATGTATGTACATTATGTTGTTATTTCATATAAAGACAATGTTATGCTTGACTATACATTTGAATTAATGTTAAAAGCAAAATTTTGACCCACATTTTCGAACAAAGATCCAATTAAATCCCAAAAGAATAGAGTTAGAACCCGGGTCCCCACAACAACATAATCAGTCCCATATAACACAAAATCAAATATCTGTTATTCTGACTGATGCTCTGTTCTGATTATTACAAACAAATTCTGAACATTCTGATCACATGTCTGACTGTTTACACTAATCGGTATCAAACACTGATTCACAATAACAGGAATATTACATCAGATTCAGAATAGCAAAAACCTATACAGATCTAGTACTCATAAAACAACGATTGCGGCAACACTGATGATTCTGACTACTGATCAATCTTCACAGTGCCTAAATCATCTGTCATATCTCATCTGCAAATAGAATATGCTCTCAACAATATCAGATGTATCAAATACTGATTTAGAGCAAGCACAATACGTAAGCAGATATAATATAATAAGGAGATCAGAGAATAAGAAAATCTGTAAAACTCAGCGATTCTGACTTTCTGACATTTCTGCTAATTCTGATATATCTGTTACCTGTGTCGGTTACAATCACTGATTTCTGTCTCAACTGTACAAATAAATCGATATACAAACTGCAGATATCACATATTCTGAATACAATCTGTTTCAACCAAAATACATATCTGAACAATTTCTGTATACAAGAATCATAATTCTCAGAATATTTATTATGATCTTTCAAATATTCCTTCAATTCATTTTGTTTCATTCTGTATAGTTAATACCATTCTGTACTAAATCTACTATACAAACAATGCCAGATCTCAATTCAATTCTGAACTCTATCTTTCTGATATAACACAATCCTGAAATCTGATCTAGGCAAACATCAGCCAACTTGTATAATATTGACCAATCTGTCAATACTAAACTCGATTTCAGTGGATCTGCTGAATACATAAGGATGCAATCTGCTCCTTTCTGTACTAATCGAGTCATATACAATCTAAATATTACAGGAATTCTAACTCTAGAATCCTTATTATGAAATCTGCACGCATCAGCCATATCTGGTCTAAATCTTATACTCGAGTTCTGTACTTGTTTAGCATATTATTATCAATAATCCAATCAAATCTGAAACACAAGTACCTCCTAATCTAACTCGATCTCATTCTTATCTTACTGTAGTTTATGATATTTCACAGAAATCTCTGATATCTATCTTTCTTTTCCCAGAATACAGGAATCAATACTACAGTACAAATATCAATGCAGTTCTGTCAAAGGTACTCATAATGAATGCATTAGTATACATCAATACATATGCAACATAATCATAGAGTAACAGTACCTGTCACTATATCATCAAGTGTCTCCTGGGGCTGTTCTTCGATCACCATATCCAGATGGTCCTGCTCCCTGAAATCTTCGGGAACCTCTCTGGGGACAAACTCTAGCAAAGTGCCCCGGCTGTCGACAGATACGACAACTACCAGTAACTCCCTGGCATAGCTCCGTGGGATGTCTTCCTCCGCAAGTGCTGCAATACACGCCAACATAACTCGGGCTAGAACCACTGGAGCTAGAGGAACCACTTCCCAACTTCTTAAATGGCTTCTTTCGAGTTTTCAGCGCATCTTGCTTCCCACTCGTACCACCGTGACCATATCGAAGAGGGGATTTGTTAGAGTAGGTGCACGTCGAGCCAAGTGTTGGCCGAGTGTTCACAATGAAACTCTATGTATAAGCAGTCTTTATTTTAATAATATTTGAAATTATTATTTTGGCAAATCTTTATCTGTATACCCATGCTAGCTGCATAGATAAAGCCCTTGAATATACAAATAGTAGAAAGAATATGGGATGCTCATATGATGAGTATCATGAAACTCATATTTGTAATACTGTATATTCTAAACAGTTCCTAGTCGATTCAGCCGCCACTAAGAAGGATATAGGCCGCTCGAGTTAGAGACTAGTATCTGCGATGTGAGTACCATGTTTCATTGGTAGGGGACATTGTGATGTCCGAACATGCAGATAGGTGCTCCTTGTAGAGTGCACTGAACAACCCTCCATAAAAGGACTTTCCAAGTGGTTCTCACTTATCGAGTGGAAAAGTCCTGGTTTATGGTTGTACAGAATTAGTCCTTATGACCCGGGACAACATTGAGACTCTATGTGCTAGAATTACACTTTGACTTGTTTACCGACTCTCATGGGGTCATCAGGTGGCAAGGTTGGGTGTTCTGTCGAAACACATAGGAGTCGATGCATTGTAGTCGGGGATTCACCGCTTACCTTCGGGTATGGATATCCTATGTGTTATCATGTGTATGTAGATCGAAATCTCTGGCCAGAGTATGGTTGTAATTATGAAAGGTGTTTCATAGATTACACCATCGATGCAACTACGACATGACACATAGTATCGATTCTTGGACAACTCTCGATATACCAATGGTTGTCGAATCGATCGGGATATATGAGTTGAAGGGACCGTACTGTACGCTAACCATAATTGAATGGTTCTTGCAGGCACTATCATGTGATACCTAGGGAATCACGTAAGCGATGCTGCTAGGCGTTTAACGTGATTGGTTGGGTACTATCAGACTTGAGTTCTGACGTTCTTACTATCAAGGAGTTGATAAGTAAGAATGGAGCGATTGGGGTATGCTCGAATAAGGACATGTTTAGTCCGAATCACATGGAGATGTGAACCCACGGCTAGTTGTATCAATGAACCATTGAGGGCCACACAAGTACTAGCTTTGTAAATCCCGATGAGAAGTAAAATAGTTCAATGTGTTGAACGGCTTATAAAGGAGTTTATAAGCGTAAAGGAAAATTAGAAGTATGACTTCTATAAAGGAGAAAATAGTTCAAAGTGTTGAACGGCTTATAAATGTGTTTATAAGTGTAAAGAAAAATAGAAGTATGACTTCTATGAGAGAAATGTAAATTTTGATTTATGGAAGTGTTTCTAAATTAAAATTTGGCCAAGTGAATAATGTAATTGAAAATTGTGATTTTCATAGACATTATTATGGACTAAATAAATTAATTCAAGTGTTGAATTAATTAAACACTAGTGGGCCTAGTAGAGCCCAAATAATTAAATTAATTCAAGTGTTGGATTAATTAAATAATATTGAGTCTTGTAGAGCTCAATTAAAATAATTATTTAAACTAGTGGGACTTGAGTAAATTCAAGTAATGTTTAAATAGTCTCAAATGTGTTTGAGATATTTAAATTTAGTCCAAAGTTTTTAATTTGATTAAAAACTATATAATATGCATGCATGGGAGGTGAAGGGTTGGAGATTACTTTTTAATAAAATAATGCAAGGCATGCTACTTTTCACTTTTGCTTTTTGCAACACCAAGACAAGGAATTGAATTCATTCTCCCTTCCCTCAACCATGAGATGGCCGAAACATGCTCTAAAAATTCTCTCCCATTTTTCTCTCTTCTTTGTGTTCTTGAATTGTTTAAGAACACACACTTCTCTTTGATAAATCCTCACATTTTTCTAGTGCAAATTGTGAGGGGATTTACCTAGTTGGTGGTGGGCTTAATTTTGGAGTAAGGAGGAGGCTTGAAGATCTTCATCCATTCAAGAGCTTTGTTGCTAGTCAAAAAAGTTGGAGCCACAATCAACTTTTTAAAGTTGATAGGTACATTTCTTTAACATCCTTTGTATGGTTTGATTTTTGTAAATATTACACAAGATTTTCATGGGGTGGCCGAAATTTTACATAATAAAATTTGATTTTTGTGCTTCCGTTGCGTTTCCGGCCACCGTAACCGGTCCGCTTTCAGGATTGCTGTGTCTGGGGTGGCTTCACACACAACCTTGTCAATTGTCTAATCAGACTCGCCTCCGCTCTCTTCGCTCTACTCAGGATGTCAGCAAAATGGTAGGGTCGTTGCAAATTCATGAATGCAACTACCTCTGAATTCAACCCTCTGATGAATTTATTTACTATAGCTTCATCATTTCCAGCTAAATGAGGAGCAAAACGCATTAGAGTCGAGAATTTAGCAATATATGCGTCAATATTTAGCTGCCCTTGGCTAAAATTCTCAAACTCTAATTTCTTGTCCTCTCGGTATGAAGCTGAGAAAAATCTTCGATAGAATTCAGTTCTGAATATTTCCCACGACATCACTGTACCTCTCTGTGCCCACATTCTTGTACTGGTAATCCACCAACTCCTAGCGGCTTCTCGTAACTGGTAAGGCACCATTTTAACTCTCTGTTCATCTGTACAGTCAAGTAAATCGAACAAAATTTCTATATCATCAAACCAGTTCCGACAATCTTCAGATGTCTCGGTACCATTCAGAATCGGCGGCTGTAATAATTCAAATTCTTTCATCTTTTCTTCTAGCTGAGCTTCTGATGCATCTAGCTGTTCAGACGAAGTACTACCCCTTTCTGGAAATCTCCGAGGCGGTATATCTGAATGTCAAACAAATCAATACACAATCTGTATAATCTGTCTCAGCCCTCCTCTGATCATATACCTCTGATCCAGACTCGGTTCTGATTCAGGCTTATTAATTACATGCTGCAATCAACTCAGATAACAAACAACATGTAATAGGGAAAGCAATAAATCATGCTAGCACACACAATGTAGTCAACATTGAAATAAATCTAATGCTAGCAATCACATGCAAGGGAGAAAGTTCAATCTACCCCGCTCATTCTCTTCTATCTCAATCTAACTCATTCTAAAGGATCTATCAGTTCTGACTATCTCAATCTAAAGGATCTATCGCTCTGATAATCTAAGTCTAAAAGAACTATCAGCTCTGATACCACCTGTTGTGGGGACCCGGACGCTGATCTTTCTGCTTAATCATCTTTGGGATTTAATTATCAATTAAGATAAAACAGGGTCTAAAAATTTTTCTTTTTAAAATGTAACTGCGGAAGGTAATGTAATCTAAACAATATCCATCTCTATATAAAAACTACAGTTCAGTAGAAAAGTACAATAGTGTACAACTTAAGTCTAAGGTTCAATTACTAAATTCAAATAATAAACCAAGTCTGCTACAAGTCCGGAATCACCACGCTAACTCGTCTTCTCTCATCGTCACCTCGACCCTGATCCAGCCCCACCTGTTGTCATGCACACATACAAAACAAGACAACAGCCGGATAACTCTGGTGAGAATAAATCCCAGTATAAAACATGGTAAGCATGTATATACACAAACTAATTCATAAAACATGCGATCATGTATAAACACAATATATTTCATAATCTATGAACTTAAGCATGCAGCTCAAATCAGATAAACATGCATATAAACAATTTAAATCATAAAACATGCTAGCACCACTGAAAGCAATAACGATGGGTCCCATGGTCTAGGAGCCACATCCATATAAGCATGAAGTCCTAATCAAATCATGTCTAGACTCGACTCGATCTGGAACTCTAGGGATCCCGGGGTGAATAAGACGGCACTGTCTGTCACCTACCCTCCCAATCGAGGTGCTGTCCGTCTTATTCCTAGACTTCGGCCTGATCTGTATCCACGTCTACAAAGGGGCGGTGATCTTCCCCTAAGCTGAGATATCGCCGAACATCTAGAAGTCTGGATGATCTCGCAGACTTTCCTATCTTAATGCATGAATACACAATCTATAAACAAGCATAATCATCTTAATGCAATGTAACATGATCTGTAAACAAAGCATAGCAAGATTTGAATACAAGTTCTATAAACAAATATATAAACAAGAACATAGTATGTGATTTATTGGGCAACTCAAATGGTGATCTCAATTGAGTTGGTTCTTACCGAATATCACATGAATTATACCTTTGTCGTCCCCGTCTGAGGAAGACGAAGTCTTGAAGTCCAGTCTGTCCATATCCGATCTGAAATGACAATATAAATACACTGTATCAATGTGTAACTCAGTTCACAATCTGTTCTGATCAATACTCAATTCAGTATACAATCTGATCAATGTCTGAACAAGATACAATCTGAGTCATATCAATAATATCACAATCTAATCGAAATCATATCTGAATCTGATCAATCTGTTTCCAGCATATGAATATCTAACAAATACATCTTCAGAGATGCTGAAATACGGTATTCTTTCTTCGATCTGACTTCACATATCTACTGAATAATCTATCCAGACATACAAGAATAATCATCTCTCTATTCTTCAATCAAGAACAATACAAATCTAGTGTTTAATCTCAATCAATATCTCCTGAAAATCATAACAATTGTATAACCAATCTATTATTCAATCTGTCTTCGATTATACAATGATTACTACAGCAGAAACACCATATCTGAATCATATTCAGTTCTGACAACATCCTAATTTCAAAACATCGCAAAACGTAACGAAACTTACGTCCTTGTGTAGCTCGTGTCGAGAGGAACACGCTGCTGCATTCAGCTTCGAATTCTAATACCCGGATTTCTCACAAAAGGCGTAAGGATATTTCTCTCCAAAGCCTCGCCCCTTTTTCTGAAATTCTAAGAGAAACCACGCGTCCTTCATATATATATATTGCATGCAAAAGTTGGGAAACGTGGCTTATTTCTTCATGTAGCACGCATGACCGCGGGTGCAGTGAGCGTAGCAGCGCGGGTGCGCTCAAGCGGTGATCTATATCCAAAATGTTCGAAGCAAAGACCGCGGGTGCGCTGCCTACAAGACCGCGGGTGCGGTGTCCTCAGCGCGGGTGCGCTCCATCTAATACCGCAGGTGCGGTGTGGCTACGGGCTTTGCACTACATTTTCTGCACACACACCGCAGGGGCGGTCGTGCTAGCACCGCGGGTGCGGTTGTGCAAACTTCTAAATTCTAGTTTTCTGATCATGCCACACCTGGTTTCTCAAGTCTTTCCTTCCCTCATTGCATGTCATGCATTCTCGTATCTTCCGAGTCTCCCGTTAATGAAGATTAATAATCTTGGTTCAACAATCCTATAATTCCCGGGTATTACAAGAACTTTGAGAACACTTTTGCGTGCTATTCTTAAAAAGAACTTGGATTGACATTTCTATGGACTTTATTTTGGGGTTGCCTAGGATTAAGAATGGGAGGGATTCTATTTTTGTTGTTTTGTATAGATTCTCTAAGATGGCACATTTTATAGCTTATCATAAAACCCATGATGCTTCAAACATTGCGGATTTGTTCTTTAGAGAAGTCGTTAGGTTGCATGGCATGCCTAGTACTATTGTTTTCTGGTCGCGACGTTAAATTATTGAGTTACTTTTGGAAGACTTTATGTGCTAAACTTGGCACAAAATTGTTGTTTTCTACTTCTTGTCATCCTCAAAAGGATGGACAAACTGAAGTTGACAATAGAACTTTGGGAACACCTTTGCGTGCTATTCTTAAAAAGAACTTGGATTGACATTTCTACGGACTTTATTTTGGGGTTGCATAGGACTAAGAAGGGGAGAGATTCTATTTTTGTTGTTGTGGATAGATTCTCTAAGATGGCACATTTTATAGCTTGTCATAAAACCCATGATGCTTCAAACATTGCGGATTTGTTCTTTAGAGAAGTCGTTAGGTTGCATGGCATGCCTAGGACTATTGTTTTCTAGTCGCGACGTTAAATTATTGAGTTACTTTTGGAATACTTTATGGGCTAAACTTTGCACAAAATTGTTGTTTTCTACTACTTGTCATCCTCAAACGGATGGACAAACTGAAGTTGTCAATAGAACTTTGGGAACACTTTTGCGTGCTATTCTTAAAAAGAACTTTGATTGACATTTCTATGGACTTTATTTTGGGGTTGCCTAGGACTAAGAAGGGGAGGGATTCTATTTTTGTTGTTGTGGACAGATTCTCTAAGATGGCACATTTTATAGCTTGTCATAAAACCCATGATGCTTCAAACATTGCGGATTTGTTCTTTAGAGAAGTCGTTAGGTTGCATGGCATGCCTAGGACTATTGTTTCTGTTCGCGATGTTAAATTCTTGAGTTACTTTTGGAATACTTTATGGGCTAAACTTGGCACAAAATTGTTGTTTTCTACTACTTGTCATGCTCAAACGGATGGACAAACTGAAGTTGTCAATAGAACTTTGGGAACACCTTTGCGTGCTATTCTTAAAAAGAACTTGGATTGACATTTCTATGGACTTTATTTTGGGGTTGCATAGAACTAAGAAGGGGAGAGATTCTATTTTTGTTGTTGTGGATTGATTCTCTAAGATGACACATTTTATAGTGTAATGCCCGAGAATTATCGAATTGATAAACCAAGATTATTAATCTTCGTTAACGTGAGACTCGGAAGATATGAGAATGCATGACATGCATTGAGGGAAGAAAAGACAAGATTATAAGGTGTTGCAAAGATAAAAAAATTAGAAATTTAAAAGTTTGCAAGACCGCACCCGCAGTGCCAGCACGACCGCACCCGTGGTGCATGTGCAGAAAATGAAGTGCAATTTCCGTAGCCACACCGCACCCGTGGTGTTAGACGCAGCGCACCCGCGCTAAGAACACCGCACCTGCGGTGCAACCAAGACCGCACCCGCGGTCGATGCTCTTGATTTTGGATAGTGCTGCCGAGAGCATGGCGCACCCGCGCTCATTGAGTTACCGCACCCGCGGTCTTACGTGCAACAAGAAAAGCTATGCCACGTTTTATATGGTTGCATGCAGTATATATATGAGAGTTACATGTGTTTTCTTTCAGAATTCATCAAAGGGTCGAAACTTTTAGAGAGAAAATCCTTACGCCTTTTAGATTCGAGATTTCGAAGAATCCGTGCATCAGAATTCGAATCCGAACGCAGTATCGTGTTCCTCTCGACACGAGCTACACAAGGACGTAAGTTTTATTACGTTTTGAGATGTTTTGGAAATATGATGTTGCTAGAATTGCATGTGATTCAGATATGATGTTTCTGCTACCGTAGACATTATAGAATTGAAGTCAGATTTCAGAATAGACTATTTCTGTGATGGTTATGAATTGTGAAAGATATTGACTGAGATTTTGATATCAGAATTGTGTATTGCTGATTTTGAATATACCGATATTCAGATTATGAGTTCTGTTATTATTTATGTGATGTTCAGATTGACGAGGTTATTCAGATTGTATTGTTATGCCGTCGAAACATCAGTTGATTTATATTGATCAAATTCAGTATTGATTGAGATTGATCAGACTCTGTAACTATCCAGATTGTATGGTTATGTTGATGATATGACTCAGATTGTGTATTGTTCAGATATTGATCAGATTATATACTGAATTGAGTATTGATCAAAACAGATTGTATATTGAGTTATTCACTGATACAGCGTATTCAATATTGTCATTTCAGATTCGAGATGGACAGATTTGAATACAGGTCTTCGTCATCGTCAGACCGGGACGACAAAGGTATAATTCATGTGATACTTAAGAAGCCACAACTCAAATCAGATTTTATTTGAGTTTCCCAACAAAATCACATACTAGACTGTTCTTTATACTTTGATATGTTTATGCTTTGATTTTAGCATTTTATTCAAAAGTATGAGATTATTGCCATATTCAGATATGAATATGATTATGCGTTGTTTACAGATTGATATTCATTGCAGCTAAGATAGGAGAGTCTTTGACAGTCATTGTCAATTCTCTAGATGTTCGGTGTATCTCAGCGTAGGAGTAGCCATTACTCCTACTGCCAGCCGTTGATACAGCTCAGACCGAAGTCTAGGAATAAGACGTACAGTCACCCCGATTGGGAGAGTAGGTGACAGCCATTGACGTCTTATTCACACCGGGATCCCTAGAGTTATAGTTGAGTCAAGTCTAGATATGATTTGATTAGAACTGCATGCGTATATGAATTGGGTTCATAGATTGTGGAACCTATTGTTATTGCTTCCAGTCATGACAGTATGTTTCATGATTTAGATTGTTATATACATGCTTATCTGATTCGAGTTGCATGTTCAGTTGGATTAGATTTCATAGATCATGAAGTCTATGACTATTGTTAGTGCTTTTATTCATGACAGCATGTTTCATGAATTATTATGTGTATATACATGTTTACCATGTGTTATACTGGGATTCATTCTCACCGAAGTTATCCGGCTGTTTTCTTGTTTTGTACGTGTGCATGACAACAGGTGGGGCTGGATCAGGGTCAAGATGAGAAAGAGGCTGGACTAGATAGCGTGGTGATTCCGGACTTACTGTAGATTTGGTTTTATTACTAGAACTTAGTAGTTGAACCTTAGATTAGTTAAAAGACTGTTGTATCTTTATACTGAAATGTATTTGATACTGAGATGTATATTATTTAGATTCCATTACCTTCCGCATTTACATTTTTAAAAAAAAAATTTTTAGACCCTGTTTATCAGAACTGATAATTAAATCCCAAAAGAAGATTAAGAAGATGATTAGCGTCCGGGTCCCCACAACAGGTGGTATCAGAGCGATAGATCCTTTAGATTGAGATAATCAGAGTTGATAGATCTTTTAGACTGAAATAGAAGAGAATGAGCGGGGTAGATTGAATTGTCTTCCTTGCATGTGATTGCTAGCATGAGATTTATGTCAACGTTGACTGTCATGATGTGTGCTAGCATGATTTATTGCTTTCCCTATTACATGTTGCTTTGTTATCTGAGTTGTTTGCAGCATGTAATTACTAAGCCTGGATCTGAACCGAGTCTGAATCAGAGGTATATGATCAGAGGAGGGCTGAGACAGATTGTATAGATGGTGTACTAATCTGTTTGATATTCAGATATACCGCCTCGAAGAATTTCAGAAAAGGGCAGTACTTCGTCTGAACAGAGAGATGTATCAGAAAATCAGTTAGAAGAAAAGATGAAGGAATTTGAGTTATTACAGCCGCCGGTTCTGAATGGTACCGAGACATCTGAAGATTGTCAGAACTGGTTCGATGATATAGAAATCTTGTTCGATTTACTTGACTTCACAGATGAGCAGAGGATTAAAATGGCGCCTTATCAGTTACGAGAAGCCGCCAGGAGTTGGTGGATTACCAGTACAAGAATGTGGGCACAGAGAGGTATAGTGATTTCGTGGGAAATATTCAGAACTGAATTCTATCGAAGATTTTCCTCAGCTTCGTACCGAGAGGACAAGAAATTAGAGTTTGAGAATTTAAGCCAAGGTCAATTGAATATTGATGAATATATTGCTAAATTCTCTACTCTACTGCATTTTGTTCCTCAGATAGCTGGAAATGATGAAGCTATAGTGAATCAGTTCATCAGAGGGTTGAACTCAGAGGTAGTTGCATTTATGAATTTGCAGCGACCTTACCATTTTGCTGACATCCTGAGTAGAGCGAAGAGAGCTGAGGCGAGTCTGACTAGACAATTGACAAGGTTGTGTGTGAAGCCACTTCAGACACAGCAATCCCCTCTTCGATATGATCACGGCAGTACGAGTGGGAAGCAAGATTTGCTGAAAGCTCGAAAGAAGGCATTCAAGAAGTTGGGAAGTGGTTCCTCTAGCTCTAGTGGTTCTAGCCCGAGTTATACTGGAGTATATTGCAGGACTTGCGGAGGGAGACATTCCACCGAACAATGCCAGGGAGTAACTGGTAGATGCAATATTTGTGGACAACCGGGACACTTTGCTAAAGTTTGTCCCCAGAAGCGTTCCCGAAGATCGTAGGGAACAGAGTTCACTTGAAACCACAGATTCAGAATTCACAACAGGTACTAGTCTTTATGATTCTATTGCATATGTATTGATATATACTAATGCATTTGTTAAGAATATCTTTGACTGAGTGCATGGAGATATGCTGTATCTGTTGGGTTTGTATGTACTGTAGTATTCATGTAATGCCCGAGAATTATCGACTTGAGAAACCAAGAATATTAATCTTCGTTAACGTGAGACTCGGAAGATATGAGAATGCATGACATGCATTGAGGAAAGAAAAGATAAGATAAGATTATGGGATGTTGCTCGGATCAAAACTATAAATTTTAGAATGTGCAAGACCTCACCCGCGCCCTTGTGTACACCGCACCCGCGGTGTAAGAATTTGGGCGAAGCAAGACCGCACCCGCGGTCTTGCATACACCGCACCCGCGGTGCCAGACCGCACCCGCGGTACAAGACATGACCGCACCCGCGGTCTGAGCTTTTGGAACATTGATGCGTATCCGAAACATGAGCGCACCCGCGGTGCAGCAAGGACCGCACCCGCGGTGCGACGTGCAGTGCGAATGACTACGCCACGTTTTATAGAGATGCATGCAGTATATATAGATAGATTGCACGTGGATGTCCTCAGAAATTCAGAGAATGGTCGAAGGGTTGAGGGAAAAATCCTTACGCCTTTTAGATTTGTGATTTCGAAGAATCCGTCTATCAGAATTCGAATCCGAACGCAGTATCGTGTTCCTCTCGAGTAGAGCTACGCAAGGACATCGGATATGGACAGACTGGACTTCGAGACTTCGTCTTCCTCAGACGGGGACGACAAAGGTATAATTCATGTGATATTCGGGAAGAAACAACTCAATTGAGATCACCATTTGAGTTGCCCAATAAATCACATACTATATTCTTGTTTATGTATTTGTTTATAGAACTTGTATATAAATCTTGCTATGCTTTGTTTACAGATCATGTGGCATTGCATTAGAATGATTATGCTTGTTTACAGATTTTGTATTCATGCATTAAGATAGGACAGTCTGGAGATCAGGCAGACTTCTAGATGTTCGGCGATATCTCAGCTTAGGGGAAGATCACCGCCCCTTTGTAGACGTGGATACAGATCAGGCCGAAGTCTAGGAATAAGACGTACAGCACCTCGATTGGTAGGGTAGGTGACAGCCAGTGACGTCTTATTCACCCCGGGATCCCTAGAGTTATAGATCGAGTCAAGTCTAGACATGATTTGATTAGGACTTCATGCTTATATGGATGTGGCTCCTAGATCATGGGACCCATCGTATTGCTTGCAGTTGTGCTAGCATGTTTTATGATTTAGATTGTTTATATGCATGTTTATCTGATTTGAGCTGCATGCTTAATTTCATAGATTATAAAATATATTGTGTTTATACATGATCGCATGTTTTATGAATTAGTTTGTTTATATACATGCTTACCATGTTTTATACTGGGATTTATTCTCACCGGAGTTATCCGGCTGTTGTCTTGTTTTGTATGTGTGCATGACAACAGGTGGGGCTGGATCAGGGTCGAGATGACGATGAGAGGAGACGAGTTAGCGTGGTGATTCCGGACTTGTAGCAGACTTGGTTTATTACTTGAATTTAGTAATTGAACCTTAGACTTAGGTTGTACAGTATTGTACTTTTCTACTGAACTGTAGTTTTTATACAGAAATGTATATTGTTTAGATTCCATTACCTTCCGCAGTTACATATTAAAAAGAAAAATTTTTAGACCCTGTTTTATCAGAACTGATAATTAAATCCCAAAAGATGATTAAGAAGATGATTAGCGTCCGGGTCCCCACAACAGGTGGTATCAGAGCTGATAGTTCCTTTAGACTTAGATTATCAGAGCGATAGATCCTTTAGGCTGAGATAGTCAGAGTTGATAGATCCTTTAGATTGAGATAGAAGAGAATGAGCGGGGTAGATTGAATTTTCTTCCTTGCATGTGATTGCTAGCATGAGACTTATATCAATGTTGAATTGCATGATTTGTGCTGGCATGATTTACTGCTTTCCCTATTACATGTTGTTTGTATCTGAGTTGATTGCAGCATGTAATTGTTAAGCCTGAATCAGAACTGAGTCTCGATCAGAGGTATATGATCAGAGGAGGGCCGAGACAGATTGTATAGACTGTGTACTAACCGGTTTGATATTCAGATATACCGCCTCGAAGAATTTCAGAAAAGGGCAGTACTTCTTCTGAACAGATGAATGTATTCGAAACTCAGTTAGAAGAAAAGATGAAAGAATTTTTATTATTACAGCCGCCGATTTTGAGTGGTACCGAGACATCTGAAGATTGTCAGAACTGGTTTGATGATATAGAAATTTTGTTCGATTTACTTGACTGTACAGATGAACAGAGGGTTAAAATGGTGCCTTACCAGTTACGAGAAGCCGCCAGGAGTTGGTGGATTACCAGTACAAGAATGTGGGCACAGAGAGGTACAGTGATGTCGTGAGAAATATTCAGAACTGAATTCTATCGAAGATTTTTCTCAGCTTCGTACCGAGAGGACAAGAAATTAGAGTTTGAGAATTTGAGCCAAGGGCAGCTAAATATTGACGCATATATTGCTAAATTCTCGACTCTAATGCGTTTTGCTCCTCATTTAGCTGGAAATGATGAAGCTATAGTAAATCAATTATCAGAGGGTTGAATTCAGAGGTAGTTGCATTCATGAATTTGCAACGACCTTACCATTTTGCTGACATCCTGATTAGAGCGAAGAGAGCGGAGGCGAGTCTGATTAGACAATTGACAAGGTTGTGTGTGAAGCCACCCCAGACACAGCAATCCCCTCTTCGATATGAGCGTGGCAGTACGAGTGGAAAGCAAGATTTGCTGAAAGCTCAAAAGAAGCTATTCAAGAAGTTGGGAAGTGGTTCCTCTAGCTCAAGTGGTTCCAGTTCAAGCCATACCGATGTCTATTGTAGGAATTGCGGAGGGAGACATCCCTCAGAGCAATGCCAAGGAGTGCTTGGTAGATGCAATATTTGTAAACAGCTGGGGCATTTTGCTAAAGTTTGTCCCCAGAGATGGTCCCGAAGATCGTAGGGAACAGCGTTTAATTGAGAAACAGAACCAGGAGCCACAACAGGTACTATTCTTTATGATTTTATTGCATATGTATTGATATATATGAATGCATTTGTTAAAAAGTATCTTTGACTGAGTTGTATGGAGATATGCTGTATCTGTGGGGTCTAGTGGTACTGTAGTATTGATTTCCTAGCTTGTTGAGGAAATGTTGATATCAGAGATTTCTGTGACATATTATATACTACAGTAAGATAAGAATGAGATCGAGTTAGATTATGATGTACTTGTGTTTTCTGATTTGAACGCATTATTGATATGTATATGCTGCACAAGTACAAACATATTGTAGAATCCTTCTAAAAATGGTAAGAGTAAGACCAGAAAGGAATGATCAGTGGAGATACCACGATAAGGATTCTAGATTTAGAATTCCTTTGATATCTGTATTGTATATGACTCGATTAGTACAGAAAGGAGCAGATTGCATCCTTATGTATTCAGTAGATCCACTGAAATCGAGTTTAGTATTGACAGATTGGTTAATATTATACAAGTTGGCTGATGTTTGCTTAGATCAGATTTCAGGATTGTGTTATATCAGAAAGATAGATTTCAGAATTGAATTGAGATCTGGCATTGTTTGTATAGTAGATTTAGTACAGAATGATATTGACTATACAGAATGATACAAAATGAATTGAAGGAATATTTGAAAGATCATACTAAATATTATGAGAATTATAATTCTTGTATACAGAAATTGCTCAGATATGTATTTGGTTTGAAACAGATTGTATTCAGAATATGTGATATCTGTAGTTTGTATAACGATTTATTGCACAGTTGAGACAGAAATCAGTGACTGTAACCGACACAGGTAACAGATATATCAGAATTAGCAGAAATGTCAGAAAGTCAGAATCGCTGAGTTTTACAGATTTTCTTATTCTCTGATCTCCTTATTATGTTATATCTGCTTGCGTATTGTGCTTGCTCTAAATCAGTAATTGAGACATCTGATATTGTTTGCGAGCATATTCTATTTGCAGATGAGATATGGCAGATGATTTAGGCACTGGGAATGTGGGGACCCGGGCTCTAACTCAATTCTTTTGGGATTTAATTGGATCTTTGTTCGAAAATGTGGGTCAAAATTTTTCTTTTAACATTAATTTAAATGTATAACTAAAGCATATCATGTCTTGATATTAAATAAACAACATATATACATACATGTCTGTTTGGTAAAATTATACGCTAGTGTTCAAATTCCAACTACAACATAAGTAGTACAAGTAAAAAGGAAAACACTAGATGTAAGGCTCGAGAATTATCCGTTGTCATCAATGTGAGATTTGAAACCATGAGAATGCATGACATTTAGAGTGGAATTTTTGAAGTATGGCCGAAGCCACACCGCACCCGCGGTGTTAGAGATACAGCACCCGCGGTGCATTGAGAGGAAATTAGTGAAATTGTGCGAACAGACACCGCACCCGCGGTGTTAACAAGACCACACCCGCGGTGGTGAGACCGCACCCGCGGTCATGCAGGGACCGCACCCGCGGTCTAAGTGTTGCAATTTTTGATGAACTCGCCGTGAGCACAGCGCACCCGCGGTACAAGAGGAGCGCACCCGCGGTGCTGCATGCGAGAGATCCACCTCCTTTTCTTGGCTTGACACATGGCATGTATATATATACGAAATTGCTGAATCTTCATTCTTCATTTCAGCTGCTAAGAGCACCGAGAGTTCCTTTTGTTTTCTTCAAAGTTTCTTCATGTTAGAATTGAGATTATGCAACAACTAGCTATCCGATTTTAATTTCGAGTACAGATTTGTGATCCTTGCAACAAGAGCTAGCTAAGGATGTAAGTATTGTTCATTTCCAGCATGTTTCGAAAATTATGTGTTGGAAGAATTCAGATTTGACATAGATTATGTGTTCTTGATATACTGAGCATCGTAGAAACGTAAACGGATTGAATTTCAGACGCCGTATGCTATACGTTCGATTTTCCAGCATGTGTTGGATTGAGAATATACGGATTTCAGCATGTATATAGATGTTAGATGAAATGATGAGTTAATTATGATTGAGCATGTTATGGTGGAGTTATCGGTATTGAAGAACTACGTCGTTACGCTGTCGAATTGTTTTGAAAACCGATTTCAGCTTTGTATATTTAGTTGCTTGAGATATATATTGATAGAGTACATATCGATTATGCTATTTCAGATTGTATTGGCTATTGTGAACTCAAGCCTTCGACTACGACACAGACAGTGCGACAAGAAAGGTATAATTCATGTGGTCACGGGATTGCACAACTCGATTCAGATTTGATACGAGTTTCCCTAAATCACATACTAGATTGTTATTACATTTGATTATGTAATGTTTTGTTTATTGATTTAGATTCGAGTCCTGAGATAGGAGATATTGGCAGACTTGCCAAAACTAGACGTTTCGGTGTATCGACGCATAGGAGCAGATTTGCTATATGTGTAGACCCTCGATACAGAGTTGACCGAAGTCTAGGAATAAGACGTACCGTTGCCCCGAGTGGTTGGTGTGACACCCCGATCCTCTTTTAAAATAAATACGCAGCGGAAATAAAATTTTCCCTTTAAAATATACGGAAGGAGTTTCAAAATACATTTCATCAAATATCTTTACAAAATAAATACATGATCATTTAAATGACATAACAAAAACAAAACATCATTCCTATGATCATGCCAAAATCCTCCTTCCAGCGGTGTATGCATATGACCCCCGATCTACAGTCAACGTCCCGAGGCACCACTCTGATCTGCATCACATGAAAATAACTGAAATGAGAATAAATCTCAGCAAGTGGAACTCTTATATAACAATGAACAATAACTCTGTAAAACATCTCTTTGAAATCATAAATACCATCAACTTTGAACTGTAAACTCTGAATATCAATAACATAGCAATAGCATAAAAATTTGATGGTATTTCTCTTTTCCTCTGGGGATTGATATCAATAGTATCTATGCTCTGGGGTGCTCGTATCCCAAATCGATATAAATACCGATAACTCTGAGGGATATAAGCCTATAGGCGATGATCATCTAATATTGCATGCAATCTCTGACTATGTATTTATCAATCCGAAAACATTTAAACTCTTCTCTGGTTTTAACAATCACTTTGAACTCTATATATCTCTTTGTATTCCCTTTAATCAATAATGAGACATATAATGCCTCCAATACATATAACAATACATACTATGGATCAAATGAAAGGGAATAACACAATAAACTCTTTGAAACACATACATATATAATCATGTGAGCAAAAGGAATGAATTTCCACTTACAAACCACGACAAACACCTCAACTTAGCTCTTGATCACCACCTACAACAAATAATCCACAAATAACACCAATATCAACTAAATATCCAAGATTACAAGCTAAATAATCCATAAATCCACATAAACAACCAACCTAAACAACTATTAATTTACAACCTTAACAGAATCGCACCAAAAGCTTACCCAAGCTTCCTAGCACCAAGGAGAACGTCGAACTCAAGTCGAAATTCCAAACAAACGCCTGAATCGAGGATAGGAAAGGAAAGAAATGACTGAAAACCCTTGAAATGGAGAGAAAAGTCGAGAATGGAGGAGAAAAGAAAGGGAAAGTATGGCCAACCACTCCAAAAAGTAGCTTAAAAACTCGCCCATACCTTCACCGCGGGTGCGCTCCTCTAAGCACCGCGGGTGCGCAATGGTTACGGCATTCTCAAAAATTCTGGAACACGAACAGCGCGGGTGCGGCGACGCAAGCAGCGCGGGTGCGGTCTCTACCGCAGGGGCGGTCTCTACATCACCGCGGGTGCGGTGTGCTCACGGCATTCCAACTCCAAAACAGCACAGTACACCGCGGGGGCACTCCAGTTAAGAGCGCGGGTGCACTCAGGTCACGGCAAAGCACTATTCCCATGCAACTAGAATCGATCCGAAACTCTGAAACGAACAACCAACATCAACTAACACCTCAAGACAATAAAACTAACAATACTATAGCCCAAAAATACAACTCTGAACATCTAATCAAATATCCCAAATAACAAACGAAACTTAAATCGTACCGTACACCGGGCTCGGCTATTACAATCTCCCCCCCTTAAGGGAATTTCGTCCGCGAAATTGACGTCACGGCACGAACAACTCAGGATACTTCTCTCTTATCTCCTCCTCTGGTTCCCACGTAGCCTCCTCTAACAAATGGTTCCTCCAAAGAACTTTGACAATGCCGATCTCTTTGTTCCTCAGAACTCTAACTGTGCGATCCAGAATCTGAATCGGAATCTCTTGATACGTCAAATTCGGCGTCAAGTCCAATGGCTCATGGCGAAGAACATGGGAAGGATCTGCAACATACTTCCTGAGCATCGAAACGTGAAACACATTATGAACTCTGTCAAGATCTGGAGGTAGGGCTAATCTGTAGGCTCGATCGCCAACTCTGTCCAATATCTCGAATGGACCAATAAATCTAGGACTCAACTTGCCCTTCTTGCCAAATCGCATCACACCCTTGAGAGGTGCTATCTTCAGAAACACGTGATCGCCAACCTCGAACTGCAAAGGCCTGCGACGAACATCTGCATAGCTCTTCTGCCTGGACTGGGCAGTCTTCATCCTTTCTCTGATAACAGCAACAACATCAGCAGTCTGCTGGACCAACTCTGGTCCCAACATCTTCCTCTCACCAACCTCGTCCCAATACAAGGGAGACCTGCACTTCCTGCCATAAAGTGCCTCATACGGTGCCATGCCAATCGTCGCCTGGTAGCTATTATTATAAGTGAACTCAACCAAAGGCAACAAAGAATCCCAGCTACCTGGAAAGTCTATAGTACAAGCTCTGAGCATATCCTCAAGAATCTGAATGACTCTCTCTGACTGACCATCGCTCTGAGGATGATAGGCTGTACTGAACGCTAATCGCGAACCCATAGCTCTGTGCAAACTCTTCCAAAACTCTGAAGTAAATCTGGGGTCACGATCAGACACGATCGACACAGGGACACCATGAAGTCTGACAATCTCTGCTATGTAGTCCTCGGCATACTGGTTCATCGAATACGTCGTCTTGACTGGAAGAAAGTGCGCTGACTTAGTCAATCTATCAACGATAACCCAAATAGAATTGAAACCTCTCCGCACTCTGGGAAGACCAGTCACGAAATCCATCGTAATATGCTCCCACTTCCACTGAGGAATCGGCAACGACAACAATGTCCCAGCAGGTCTCTGGTGCTCAATCTTCACCTGCTGACAAGTAAGGCACTGAGAAATGAACACGGCAACATCCTTCTTCATACCTGGCCACCAGTAGAGTCGACGAAGATCCTGATACATCTTCGTACTGCCTGGATGAATCGAATACGGCGCGGTATGAGCCTCTGTCAGAATATCTCTACGAATATCATCGCCAACAGGAACACAAATACGACCTCTGAAAGTCACCAAACCATCACCATTCAAGGCGAACTCTGAATTACCTCTAATCTCTGCTCTATCTCTCAACTCTGACAACTGAACATCAGTCGACTGCTCTCTACGGATCCTGTCCGTCAATGAAGATCGAATAACCAACGCTGAAAGACGAGCAATGGTGCCTGGAATCACCAGATCAATCTCCTCTCTCTGCAAATCCATCAGCAACGGTCTCTGAATCAAAGAACTCAATGAAACACTCGACTTGCGGCTTAAAGCATCAGCCACAACATTCGCCTTCCCTGGGTGATAACTGATAGTCACATCGTAATCCTTGACAAGCTCTAACCACCTCCTCTGTCGCATATTGAGCTCTTTCTGCGAGAACAGATACTTCAAACTCTTGTAGTCTGTGAAGATCTCACACTTTTCGCCATACAGATAATGTCTCCAAATCTTAAGGGCGAAAACCACAGCTGCTAGCTCCAAATCGTGCGTCGGATAATTCTTCTCATAATCCTTCAACTGGAGAGAAGCATAGGCAATGACCTTACCTCTCTGCATCAACACTGCACCGAGACCCTTCTTCGACGCATCGGTAAAGACAACAAAGTCCTCTGAACCACTGGGCAATGCGAGAATAGGAGCTGACGTCAATCTATCCTTCAACTCCTGAAATGCGCTCTGGCAATCTATAGACCACTCGAACTTCACAGTCTTCCTTGTCAGATTGGACAATGGCAGGGCAATCTTGGAAAAATCCGAAATGAAACGACGATAATAACCCGCCAAACCAAGGAAACTGCGTACCTCTAAAACAGTCGTAGGAATAGGCCACTTCTGAATCGCCTCTATCTTCATCGGATCAACAGCAATGCCATCCCTCGAAACGACATGGCCTAGAAAAGAAATCTGATCCAGCCAAAACTCACACTTCTTCAACTTAGCAAACAACCTCCGCTCTCTCAGCAACTGGAGAACAACTCTGAGATGCTCTGAATGAAGCTCTCTGGTCTTGGAATAGATCAAGATATCGTCGATAAAGACAATGACGAAGCTATCCAAATACGGCTTGAACACACGGTTCATCAGGTCCATGAAAACAGAAGGGGCATTGGTCAAACCAAAAGACATCACGAGAAACTCATAGTGACCATACCTGGTCCTGAAAGCCGTCTTAGGGATATCAGACTCCCTAACCTTCAACTGATAGTAGCCAGACCGAAGATCAATCTTCGAGAAAACAGTGGCACCCTGGAGTTGGTCAAATAGATCGTCAATCCGTGGCAACGGATACTTGTTCTTGATCGTCACTATGTTGAGCTCTCTGTAATCGATACACAGACGCAAAGACCCGTCCTTCTTCTTAACAAATAGAACCGGAGCTCCCCAAGGCGAAGAACTCGGACGAATAAAACCCTTATCTAGAAGATCCTGCAACTGCGTCTTCAACTCTTTCATCTCGGTAGGAGCCATCCTATACGGAGCCTTAGAAATAGGAACCGTACCTGGAGCAAGATCAATAACAAACTCTACATCTCTATCCGGCGGCAAACTCGGAACATCATCCTCAAACACATCCGCAACTCCCTCACCACATCAATATCATCAATATTCAACTTAATCAGTCTATCCATATCCACAACAGATGCTAGAAAAACATCACAACCTCTACACAATAGCCTCTCAGCATCAAGACACGAAATAAAAGGAAGGACCAGCGAAGTACCTGAGCTGGCGAGAACTCCTCCCTGGCCATCATCTTCAAAAGTCACCGTCTTAGCAACGCAATCAATAACAGCACGATAGGTCGACAGCCAATCCATGCCAAGAATAACATCAAAGGCAACCATCGGGATCACAATCAAATCAGCAAAGACCTCTCGATCAACAAAACGAACGGGGCACGCATACACTATGGAAGTCGGGCACAAAACATCTCCCGAAGGCAAAACAACACTAAGCTGGAGGGGAATAACAGAAGGAACTATACCCAAAGATCTCAAAAACAATTCAGACATAAAAGAATGAGTAGCACCAGTATCAATCAAAGTAGTAGCTACTCTGCCTGAAATTAAAATGGAACTAGAGATTACAGAAGAATTACGATTAATACCTTCCTTAGTCATCGAAAAGATACGACCCTGCACCTTCTCCTGGCTAGCTCCCTTAGGACAATATCTGGAAATATGGCCTGGCATGCCACAACGATAGCAAGAACGAGTGCCAAATCTACACTCTCCACGATGAGGTCTGCCACACTTGGGACACAAAGATCTCTCAGAATCAGACGGAGCAACTGGCACTGACGGTGGCCTAGGACTCTGATCCACCTTGCCCTTCCCCTTGAATCGATCTCTGCCACGCTGACCTGAACTCTGGCCTCTCTGAACACTAGCCTGGTGCCTCGCCTGTCTCTCCCTGGCGATATCCTTCTCGTCCTGCTCTGCTAGCAACGCCTTGGACACAATCTCCTTGAAAGTCACAGCCTTGGACATATTGATATCACGCCTGATCTCCGCTCTAAGGCCTCGAATGAAGTGAGCGCCTTTATCTTTATCACTAGTAGCAATGTACGGAGCAAAAAGGCAACCCTCCTCGAACCTGAGAATATACTCGTCCACATTCAAGCTCCCTTGACGAAGCTCCAAGAACTCTGTAACCTTCCTCGCTCGCAGTGCATCAGGAAAGTACTTGTCGTAGAAAAGCTCAGTAAACTCAGACCACTTCAAAGTAGAAACATCAATGCCAACCTTGGTCGCATTCCACCACAAACGTACAGCTTTAACCAGCATGAAAACAGCACAACTGATACGGTCTCTGTCCTCATAGTGGAGATGATCAAAAATCGCCTCCAAAGCCTTGACCCACTCTACTGCAGCTAAAGGATCGGAGCCGCCTGGAAACTCGGGTGGATCCATCCTCTTAAACGCAGAAAAGATAGCATCAGAACCAACTGCAGCTGGAGCAACCTGCCCTCTACCTTGGCCTCTGCCCTGGCCTGCTCCTTGCAGTCTAAGCAACTGCTGGATCTGCTCACTATGAACCTTAGCCTGCTCCTTCAGTAACTTGCCGAACTCGTCGACAACTCTCGAGGACGAACTATCCTCCCCCTCTGACGCCTTACGCTTAGGAGGCATCCTCTACTCTACAATGCTCACAAGACACCAATCAATACATAACAATATATAGATGCAAAGAAAACATACCCGGACAGTTGAAAGTAGACGAAGTCATATGCATTGGTCCGAAGAACACCGCTCTGATACCACTAAATGTGACACCCCGATCCTCTTTTAAAATAAATACGCAGCGGAAATAAAATTTTCCCTTTAAAATATACGGAAGGAGTTTCAAAATACATTTCATCAAATATCTTTACAAAATAAATACATGATCATTTAAATGACATAACAAAAACAAAACATCATTCCTATGATCATGCCAAAATCCTCCTTCCAACGGTGTATGCATATGACCCCCGATCTACAGTCAACGTCCCGAGGCACCACTCTGATCTGCATCACATGAAAATAACTGAAATGAGAATAAATCTCAGCAAGTGGAACTCTTATATAACAATGAACAATAACTCTGTAAAACATCTCTTTGAAATCATAAATACCATCAACTCTGAACTGTAAACTCTGAATATCAATAACATAGCAATAGCATAAAAATATGATGGTATTTCTCTTTTGCTCTGGGGATTGATATC